>NC_058133.1:241619864-241654417 GCF_016433145.1 Gracilinanus agilis
TGCTCCTTGATATTTGAATTGTTTCTTTCTGGCTTCTTGTAAGATTTTTTCTTTTGCTTGGAAACTCTTGAATTTTGCAAAGATATTTCTGGGTGTTTTCCTTTCTTGATCAAATGCCGCAGGTGTTCTATGAATCCTTTCAATGTCTATATTGCCCTCTTGTTGTAGGACTTCAGGGCAATTTTGCTGAATTATTTCTGTTAGTATAGAGTCCAGGTTTTTATTAATTTCTGGTTTTTCTGGAAGACCAATTATTCTCAAATTGTCTCTTCTAGACCGGTTTTCTTGGTCTGTCACTCTCTCATTGAGATATTTCATATTCCCTTCTATTTTTTCAGTCTTTTGACTTTGTTTTATTTGTTCTTGTTGTCTTGAGAGATCATTAGCTTCTAATGATCAATTCTAGCCTTTAGATACTGGTTTTCAGCTATGATCTTTTGGTTTTCTTTTTCAGTCTTGTTCAATTTGCTTATCAGTTCATTTGATTTCTGAGCCTCGCTTTCCAATTGCAAGATTTTACCTTTTAAACTGTTATTATCTTGCCAGATCTCTTCCATCTTCCTCAGAATCTCAGTTTTGAACTCTTCCATAGTTTGTGAGGAGTTTTCCTTATTTGAGGAGGGTCCGGATGCTTGTTTGTTGTCCTCCTCTGTTTGCTCGGTTGTCTGGATTTTCTCTGTGTAAAAGTTGTCGAGTGTTAAAGACTTCTTTTGCTTGTTGTTATTCTTTCTCTTCTGAACTTCCTGAGACTGAGTAGCCATCATTAGCCCAGCAGCTTCTCAGGTTTATCCTCGCACTCAGTGTCTGTCCGCGGTCTATTGGCTCCTGAGGTCTGAGTTCTGGTTTTTTCCAAGGTCAAGCCCCCTGGTGGACCCCCTTGCTTGATCCTCTGCGGGAGGTTCCTTTACAAGTCTCAGGGTGCTGCTTCCACAGTCGTATACCCGTCTGCACTGGCTCCCCACTCAGGCTTTAGTTCCTGGCTGTGTCTGCCTCTACCCACGCCTCCGCCCGTGCCTGCGCTCTCAGCCCGCACTCTGCGCCCTGCATCCACTCTCTGCTCCCGCGCTCAGATTTCGCCGGCGTTTTTTGGCTTATTGGGGTCCTAAATCTTGCTGCTCTCAGGAACAGGCCCTGGAGCTGCCAATGACTCGATGGGTGCCCCAAACTTGCTCTATTTCTTTTTAGCTAGCTTCGGCACTATAGATGTGTGTGGAGGGGGTGGGGGTGGTGTGGTTGCTCAGCCCGCGATTTAGTGAGAGCTGTTTCACCCCTTTATAGCATGGAAATGCCTCGATTCCACGTACCTTCCACACTGTGCCCTGTTGTGGGGTTCCTCCGTTCGTCTGGACTTGTTTTTATGTTTTAATTGACTTGTGGTAAGTGATGTCAGCAAAACAGTGTATGATAAACCCAAAGGCTCCATCTTTGGGACAAAACAAAAATCCTCTATTTGACAAAAACTGCTGGGAAATTTGGAAAACAATATGGGAGAGATTAGATTTATATCAACATCTCACACCCTACACCAAGATAAATTCAGAAAGGGTGAAAGACTTGAATATAAAGAAGGAAACTCTAAGTAAATTAGGTGAACACAGAATATTATACTTGTCAGATCTCTGGGAAAGGAAAGATTTTAAAACCAAGCAAGAGTTAGAAAAAAATTACAAAGTGTAAAATAAATAATTTTGATTATATTAAATTAAAAAGTTTTTGTACAAACAAAAACAATGCAACCAAAATCAGAAGGGATACAACAAACTGGGGGAAAGATCTTGATGACAAAAAATTCTAAATTCAAAACAATGTGGTACTGGCTAAGAGATAGAATGGAGGAGATCTAATTATTCAAATACACAAGGAGCTAAATCATTTGTATAAAAAATCAAGCCATTCCCCAATTGATAAATGGGCAGGGGACATGAATAGGCAATTTTCAGATAAAGAAATCAAAACTATCAATAAGCACATGAGAAAGTGTTCTGAATCTCTAATAATTAGAGAAATGCAAATTAAAACAACTCTGAGATACTACCTCACACCTGGCAAATTGGCTAAAATGATAGCAGGGGAGAGTAATGAATGTTGGAGGGGATGTGGCAAAATTGGGACATTAATGCATTGCTGGTGGAGTTGTGAACTGATCCAACCATTCTGGATGGCAATTTGGAACTATACCCAAAGAGCTCTAAAAGACTGCCTGCCCTTCAATCCAGCTATAGCGTTTCTCGGTTTGTACCCCAAAGAGATCATAGATAAACAGACTTGTACAAAAATATTCATAGCCACAATTTTGTGGTGACAAAAAACTGGAAAATGAGGGTATGCCCTTCAATTGGGGAATGGCTGAACAAATTGTGGTATATGCTGGTGAGGGAATAGTACTCTTCTCAAAGTTATAATAAACTGGAATGTGAACTGAAAAGACCTCCAGGAATTAATGCAGAGTGAATGGAGCAGAGCCAGAAGAACATTGTACACAGAGATTGATACACTGTGGTAAAATCAAATGTAATGGACTTCTGTACTAGCAGCAATGCAATGACCCAAGATAATTCTGAGGGATTTTTGGAAAAGAACACTACCAACATTCAGAGGAAGAACTACAGGAGTGGAACCACAGAAGAAAAACATCTGCTTGAACACTTAGGTTGATGAGGACATGATTGGGGATATAGACCTGAAAAGACCACACCAATGTAACTGTCAATAATATGTAAATAAGTCTTGACTGACCACACATGTTAAAACCAGTCAAAATGCGAATTAGCTACAAGGGATGTGGGGGAATTTGAGGGAGTGAAGGGTAAAGTAAATGCATGAATTATGTAACCATGAAAAATTTTTCTAAAAATAAAAAAAATTAATAAATAAATACATTTTTTAATGAAGACAAAGAGCAAGGTACAGACACAGAAGGGGATAGTGAAAGCAAAGGAAATACACTCAAAGTCTAAAAGAAAAATATGAAATGGACACAAATTCTGGGAGAACTCTAAAAGGACTTTAAAAAACAATTAAGAGAGGCAGAGGAAAAGTGCAAAAGAGAATTGAAAGTGATGCAAGGAGAAAGAAAAGTTATGGGCCCATTGGAAAATAGAGAACCAAAAACTGATAGAGGAAAATCAGGCCTTATAAATCAGAATTGACCATTTAGAAACTAATGATTTCATGAGAAATCAAGAAACAATAAAACAGAATCAAAGGAATGAAAAAATACTGGAAAACATGAAATATCTTATTGAAAAAACAATTAGCCTAGAGAATATATCAGAAAAGATGATTTGCGAATTATTGGAAAGTCGTGATCAAGAAAAAACCTTGGATGTCATATGACAATAAATTAACAAAGAAAACTGCCCTGAGATCCTCAAACAAGAATATAAAATTTAAATTGAAATCACCAGATCACCTGCAGAAAGAAATAAAAAAATGATAACTTACAGGAATATAATAACTAAATTCAAAAGCCACCAAGCCAAGGAAGAAATATTTCAACCAGCCAGAAAGATCACACAGGACTTAATGGATTCTACATTAAAGGATTGAAAGGCATGGAGTATAATATTCAGGAAGACAAAAGATTTGGATTTATAACCCAGAGTTACCTATCCAGCATAACTGAGTATATTCTTCCGGGGGAAAAAATAGACATTCAATAAGATAGAAGATTCCCAAGAATTCTTGAGGAAATAGCCAGATCTAAACCAAAAATTTGAAGTCCAAACATGAGACACAAGAGAAGCCCAAAAAGGTAAA
The DNA here is from genome assembly GCF_016433145.1 of Gracilinanus agilis. Taxonomy (NCBI): domain Eukaryota; kingdom Metazoa; phylum Chordata; class Mammalia; order Didelphimorphia; family Didelphidae; genus Gracilinanus; species Gracilinanus agilis. The sequence continues at coordinate 241,623,624 of NC_058133.1, forward strand.
TAAGAAAGAGAAAATTCAAAGGACTCATTAAGGTCAAAATGTTTATATGTCTACATGGAAAGAGGATTTCTGTAATTCTCAAAAATTACTCTTAGTAGGGGGCAGCTGGGTAGCTCAGTGGATTGAGAGTCAGGCCTAGAGACAGAAGGCCCTAGGTTCAAATCTGGCCTCAGACACTTCCCAGCTGTGTGACCCTGGGCAAGTCACTTGACCCGCATTGCCCACCCTTACCACTCTTCTACTAAGGAACCAACACACAGAAGTTAAGTGTTTAAAAAAAATTACCCTTAGTAGTAGAGAGAAGATAGAAAGGATTTACTCAGAAAGAGGGTGGAGAGGTAAGCTGATTCTGATGATATGATATATATGTAAATGTGATGATATTGGAATGCTATATATGTATTATATGATATGTATGCATATAAATGATATGTAAGAAAATCAATCAAGGACTGAGGTTTGCACTGAGAGAAAAGGAAGGGAGAGTTACAATGGGGTAAAATATATAATATAAAGAGGCTTGAAAAATCATTATAGAGAGGGGAGAATAAGGGTGGTAATGGGCAATGCTTAAACTTTACTATCATTGTCTGGCTCAGAGAGGGGAAAATGAGTATATTCAGTGGGGTATAGGATTCTATCTTACACTACTCAGTGTGGTATAGAATTCTATCTTACCCCACAGAGAAGTAGAAGGGGAATAAGACATGGTAAGAGGGAAGCAATTGGAGGGAAGAGGAAGTGGGGGAAGGACAAAAAGCAAAACACTGTTGAGGAGGAACAGAGAGGATAGGAATAGAGCAGGATTAAATCATAAATAATATGATGGAGGGCAATATACAGTTAGTAATCATAACACTGAATGTGAATGGGATGAACTCACCTATTAAATGTAAATGGATAGCAGAGTGGATTAAAAAACAGACTTCTACTTTATGTTGTTTACAAGAAACACATTTGAGGCTGGGTGACACACACAGATTCAAGGTAAAAGGCTGGAGCAGAATTTATTGTGCATCATCTAAAGTAAAAAAAGCAGGAGTAACAATCATAATGCCACACAAAGCCTAAGTAGAAATCGATCTGATTAAAAGGGATAAGGAAGGAAATTACATTTTGCTAAAAGATATTATAAACAATGAAGTAATAACAAAACTAAACATTTATGCACCATATGGCATAGCATCTAGATTTCTAAAGGAAAAATTAAAGGAGCTCAAGGAGGAAATGGATAGTAAGACCATATTAGTGGGGGATCTCAATCTTCTCCTTTCAGAACTAGATAAATTGAACTGAAAAAATAAATAAGAAAAGTAAGGGAAGGGAATGATGTGCTAGAAAAAATAGAGTTAATAGATATCTGGAGAAAACTGAATAGGAATAAAAAGGAATATACCTTCTTCTCAGGAGTACATGATCCATATAGAAAGACTGACCAAGTACTAGGGCATAAAAATATTGCAAACAAATGCAGAAAAGTAAAAAATTAATAAATAGAACATTTTCAGATCATAATGCGATAAAAATTATAATTAACAAGGGTCCATGGAAAAGCTAATTTAAATGAATTGGAAACTAATCTAATTCTTCAAAACTCATGGGTCAAAAAATCATAGAAACAATTGAGGACTTTTTTAAAGGTAATGACAATGAGAAGACATCATATAAAAATACAACCAAAGCACTATTCAGGGAAAAATATATATCTCTGAGTGCCTATAGCAACAAAATTGAGAGGGAGGAGATCAGTGAATTGGGCTTTGGTGGAGCAGGCATTTTGAGCAGATAGAAAACTTAGTCACGTGGTTCTATTTTGTCAGATAATAAGCTTTGAAATATTATACTTCAAGTACTGAACATCAATTTTAACCTTACAGTACAAACTATTAGGAAAAATATGTGAAGAAAGAATTTTACCAAATTTCTTTTATAATACAACTATCATGATGATATCTGTCATGGGGACAATTTGAGGAAAGGTGTGTGGTAAAAGGGGATTTTGAAAGGAGGTTGTCAAGGACTTGCTAGAAAAGTAATATGGGTTACAGGTAGGCTGGAATAGGAAGATACAGGGTATAATATGGGGCTGAAGTCAAGGAGTTTAGCTCTGAAAGGAACAAAGATCTTCAGGGAGAGGAGGAATTAATATAAACAGACAAAGACAGCAGGCTCTACAGACTGGGACTTAGACTTAGAGACAAACTGAGAGGAATAGCCTGAACTGAAATTAACTACAGGCTTTAGTTAATTTCACAGGAAGGGACTTGTTTTGAAGTTACACCTTCCTTCAAGATGGATACCCCAGCTTCCCTTCAAGCTCAGAGTATGTTGGTTCTTTCCCTCTTCTTCCCTCTCTTAATAACTAACTGACAAATTAACACAGCTGTTGAAACACAAAAGGGTTTATTATCTTTAAAGGATGATTTGTCAGGAAAGTGGATTGAGGAAGCCCTAACAGTTGTCTCAGGAACCTCAGGTGGGGGAAGGGAGGCAGAGATGGATTCTGAGCAAGGACCTGCCTTAACTCAGCTTATAAGGTACTCTTGATATCTAAAGGGAATAAATGATGACTGACTAATTTCTTTATATATAATGCTGTCAAATTTTAGTTAAACCCTTCACAGACTTGAACTCCTCTCTAATTTACTCTCCTTATTAACTCCACAGACATATAAGGTAAGGGAAGGAAGGTAGGAATAATAAAGGAAATGAAGATACAAAGGGTTTATCTAAATAGCAATTCTTAACTAAATATTTCAAAGCCAGGCTAAATTTGAATTCCACAGATAGGTAAGGAAGCAGCTCAGCAGGTCTGAAAGTCTCTCCACGAGATTCACAACCCAACTGACTTTTCCCTCAAGATTCCAAACCCCTAACTGATTACAGAACTCAGCCAAAGCTTGAAAAAACTAACATGATCCCCTCTCTCTGTGTACTACATACCTAAACTGCTAAGAGCAAAAATGGAGAAAGAAAACATTAGGAACACCACAATAAATGGAATTTTCCATTAAACAATCAATAGTCTCTATCTAAAAATACCAGCAAGCATTATCTATAATGGAGATAAGGCAAAAGCCTTCCCAATAAGATTAGAAGTGAAGCAAGGATGCTCTTTATTACTAGTAGTATTCTATATTGTACCAGAAATGCTAACAATATAAAGAAGAAAAATGAATTGAAGGAATTAGGATAGAAAACAAAGCTATCATTCTTTGCACATGATATGATGATATTCTTAGAGAATCCTAGAGAATCAACCAAAAAATAAAACTAATCAAATAATTATCAATCTTAGCACAGTTCCAGGATATAAAATAAATCCAAACAAATAGCATTTTTATACATTACCAACAGAGTCCAAAAGAAAGAGATAGAAAGAAATCTCATTAAAACTAACTGCAGACCAGATCAAATTGCTTATGAGCTGGAAGATAAATGAATGGTAAGGAGGGAAACAATTCGGGTCATACAACTTCAGAAAATTATTACATGTAATTGGTAAAATAAAAAAACATCTTTACACAAAATAACTGTAGACAATATAAAATTCCTGGAAGTCTACTTGCCAAGACAATGTCATGAGCTCTATGAACTATATACAAAATAGTTCATACACAAATAAAATCAGATAAAAATACTGGAAAAATATTAAGGAGACTGAGCCATATTTTTTTAAAAATGACAATTCTGCCTAAGTTAATTTACCATTTCAGTGTCATACCAATCAAACTATCAAAAAATTATTTCAAAGAATTAGAAAAATCATAAGACATCTTAATGGGAAGAACAAAAAAAATCAAAAACATCAAGAAAATTGATGAAAAAATGGTGATCTAGCCATATCAAGTCTCAAACTGTATAAAATGGTAATCATCAAAACAACCTGGTACAAGATAAGAAACAAGGCAGTGGAACAATGAAATAGTAATCTGATAGTACTCAATACATAGTGGGATGTGACCATAATAATGTAGTGTTTGATAAATCCAAGGACCCAAACTTTAAGGAAAAGAACTTACTGTATGAAAAAAACTACTGGGAAGATTGGAATGGCATAAACTAGGCACAGACAATCATCTCACAGCATATACCAAGATAAAGTCAAAATAGTTACAAGATTGAGAAATAAATGTGATACCACAAGCAAATTCGATCTATGGATAAGGGAAGAATTTATTACCAAATAAGGGATAGAGAACATTATGAATAATGGTCCATTCATTGTGATAATGAGATTAAATCTACCCTGCCCATCTTTAGATTTAATCACCAAAGGTGATTAAATCTACTTAACTGATATGTTGGGAGATCTGTAACCCACCTGTGCTAGACTGAGTGACAAATCGGAATTTACTGACTGCCTCCTCAGAAATCCTAAGAAAAGTGTCTGTTGTGATTGGACATATAAACTAAGAGGAAGGCACAGGAAGTGACACAAAAGAGGCCCCTTTAAAAAGAGATTTCAGTGAGCTAAGGGCTCTCTGGTGGTTCGTGAATGGGACTTGAAGGCTCTTCTGGTTCTTGCTTAGGCATGGAGGAGCCCTTGACTTGGGACCATGAGACCTTGGAATTCCACATGGTGAGTGTAAAGACTAAATCTTTCTGAACTTCCCTTAAGGAACTTCCCTTTCAAAAGAGACTCTGTGACTGAAGCTTTTGCTTCATATGCCTTCAGGGCCTTCAGGCTTTGGCCCTCACCTCAAGGCTTGCCCTTTTTCCAATTGAGGACTAGTTAGATCTGCTTGGGTTAAACCTGGGACCTAAGTGAATTATTTAGTTTGTCAGGTTAATTATCTTACCTTATCCTCTCTCTAAATTTCTTGATTTCTCTCTCTTTTCTCATTTGTAAATAAAATTCATAAAAGTCATTTTGACTTGAGGTTATTCTTTAATTGGGGATTGATAATTATTTAATTCCCTGGTGACCTAACCTTTTAATACTCACCCAATCAAAACCCCTTTAATCCTTACACCATAAAAGTGGATAATTTTGGTTACATTATATTAAAAATGTTTTGAACAAACAAAACCAATCTAATCAAGATTAGAAGGGAAACAAAAAACTAGCAGGGAAATTTATAGCAAGTATCTCTGACAGAGGCCACATTTCTCAAATATATAAAGAATTGAGTCAAATTTATAAGAATACAGGTCATTTCCCCAATCAATAAGTAAATTTAAATAAATTATAAGTTGATTAAAAAAGAATTTGAGCAGGAAATTCTCAGATGAAGAAATTAAACTGTCTAAATTCATATGAAAAAATGCTCCAAATGACTATTGATCAAAGAAATGCACATTAAAACAAATGCCCAGAAATCTTGAAGAAGAAAATAAAATTGAAATTGAAAGAATTCACAGAAAGAAATCCTCAATTGACAGCATCCAGGAATGTAATAGCTAAATTCCAGAACCAACAAGTTAAGGAGAAAACTCATCAAGCAGTCAGAAAGAAACCATTCAAATACCATGGAACTACAATCAGGATCACAAAGGAACTAGTGGCTTCTACATTAAAGGATTAAAAGGCATGAAATATGATATTCTGGAAGTGAAAAGATTTGAGTTTACAACCCAGAGTCACTTATCCAGCAAAATTGAGTATATACTTCTAGGGGGGGAAATGGACATTCAATAAGATAGAAGATTTGCAAGCATTCTTGAGGAATAAGCCAGGCCTAAACAAAAAAATTGAAGGCCAAATACAAGATACAAGAGAATCCCAAAAGATAAATAAGAAAGAGAAAATTTAAGGCATTCATTAAGGTAAAAATGTTTCTATGTCTACATGGAAAGAGGATTTCTGTAATTCTCAAAAATTATTCTTAGGGGGTAGCTGGGTAGCTCAGTGGCGTGAGAGTCAGGCCTAGAGACAGGAGGTCCTAGGTTCAAACCCGGCCTCAGCCACTTCCCAGCTGTGTGACCCTGGGCAAGTCACTTGACCCCCATTGCCCACCCTTACCACTCTTCCACCTATGAGACAATACACTGAAGTACAAGGGTTTAAAAAAATTATTCTTAGAAGGAATTTACTTAGAAAAAAGATGAAGTAAGCTGATTATGATGATAAATGATTATGCAATGTATATGTAAATGTGATGATAAGGAACAATATGTACATATGATATGATATGTATGCATTTGAATGACATGTAAAATAATCAATCCAGACTGGAAGAAAGAGTTGCACTGAGAGAAAAGGAAAGGGAGAGATAGAAAGGTGTAAATTATATAACATATAGAGGCATGATAAATCAATAGAGAGGAGAGGATAAGAGTGGTGACAGGCAATGCTTAAACTTTACTCTCATCATAACTGGCTGGCTCTGAGTGTGGAAAACAAGTATACTCAGTGGAGCATAAAATTCTACTTTACCCTACAGAGAAGTAGAAGGACAAGACAAGGGAAGCAGGGGTGATAGGGGGAACTTGGGGGGGGGCGTGACAAAAGGCAAAATACTGGTGAGAAGGAAGAGAGTGAAAGGGAATAAAGCAGGCTCTAAAGGGGATAATAGATGGAGGGCAATACACAGTAACCATAACACTTAATGTGAATGGGATGAACTCATCCATTAAATGGAAGTGGATAGCAGAATGGATTAAAAACCAAAATCCTACTCTATGTTGTTTACAAGAAACACATTTTAGGCAGGGTGACACTCGTAGATTCAAGATAAAAGGCTAGAACAAAATTTATTATGCATCATTTAAAGTTAAAAAAAGCAGGAGTAGCAGTCATGATACTAGACAAAGCCAAAGTAGAAATTGATCTGATTGAAAATATCAGGAAGGACATTACATTTTGCTAACATCATTACTAAACATTTATGCAACAAATGTTATAGCATCTAGATTTCTAAAGGAAAAATTGAAGGAGCTTAAGGAGGAAATAGATAGTAAGACCATACTAGTAGGGGATCTCAACCTTTCCCTTTCAGAACTAGATAAATTGAACCAAAAAATAAATAAGAAAGAAGTAAGGGAAGAAAATGAAATGCTAGAAAAATTAGAGTTAACAGATATCTGGAGAAAACAGAACAGGGGTAAAAAGGAATATATCTTCTTCTCAGCAGTACATGGTACATATACAAAGTTTGACCATGTACTAGGGCATGGAAATATTACAAATAAATGCAGCAAAGCAGAAATAATAATTGTCACTTTTTTCAGATCATAAAGTCATAAAAATTATATTTAACAACAGTCCAAGGAAAGGAAAATTTAAAATTAATTGGAAACTAAATAATCTTATTCTTCAAAACTGGTGGGTCAAAGAAGAAATCATAGAAGAAATTGTAAGTTTGTTAAAGAGAATAACAATGAGGAGACATTATGATGTCAAAACTTATGGGATAGAGCCAAAGCAGTACTCAGGGGAAATTTTAAAACTATTGAACTAATAAATGAGACTAGGAGCTGGTACTTTGAAAAAACAAATAAAATAGATAAAGAACTGGTAAATCTAATGAAATAAAAAGAAATAATAGAATCAGATTAACAGTACCAAAGATAAAAAGGGTGATCTAATTCCTCTAATGAAGAGGAAATTATATCAATTATTAAGAACTATTTTGTATTTTGCCCAATTATATAACAATAAATACGATAATCTAGGTGAAATGGGTGAATATTTTCAAAAATATAAATTGCATTGCACAGATTAACAAAAGAGGAATGTAGGGGTTAAAATTAAGGTTGGACTAAATACAAAAAAAATGTGGTCACTTAAGTTAATATATCTCAAGTAAAAATTACTTTTTATCAGTTTTATTTACAAAATAGAGGGAAAGAGTGAAAGAAAAGGAATGTGAAAGAGGATAGAGAAATCAGTCTAACTTAACAAGCTAAATATTTGCTCCAGTGCCTGGCTCTACTCCAGCAAGACTCCAGAAGCCCCAGCTAGAGGGCCCAGAGATAAATTAAGCAAGGGTTTCACCCATGTGGCCTCTTCTGAGAAGGAGGCCTATCTGGTGTTAAATCTCTCCAGAAGTCAGGAAAGGAGGGGCAGCTTTTTCCACTCACCAGTTCAAAGTCTAAGGGGAGAATCTCAGTCTTACCAAATTCTAGAGTCCCAGGTCCACACTGAAAAAGAAGGTCCTCTACCAGCTTCCAAAGCCTCAAAAGAGCTCAAAGACTGACTTCACAGGAAGTTACAGCCACTTTTAAAGATCCTTCTTTACATCACTTCCTGTTTCTTCCTCCACTTAAGGGGACCAATTATAGTCTTTAAATTTGTTTAGGATTGCCCAGGAGGCAGTCAGTCATTTCTGAGTTGTCATCCACTTTAGCAAGTAGATTCCAGACCTCCCCCACTTAGGCATTAAGTAGGGGTGTCTTCAATTTTGACTGATTAAATTTTTTAAAAACCCTTACCTTCCATTTTGGAGTCAATCCTCTGTATTGGCTCCAAGGCAGAAGAGTGGTAAGGGTAGGCAATGGGGGTCAAGTGACTTGCCCAGGGTCACACAACTGGGAAGTGTCTGAGGCCAGATTTGAACTTAGGACCTCCCATCTCTAGGCCTGGCTCTCAATACACTGAGCTACCCAGCTGCCCCCTTGACTGATTAAATTTAAAGGTAGGTGAGGGCAGAGTTCCCATCTTCACGGGAAACAGAATTCTTAAATAATCTCACCTCATATAAAGAAATTGAACAAGCCATCAAGGAACTTCCTAAGGAAAAAATCCCCATGGCCACATGGATTCACAAGTGAATTCTATCAAATATTTAAAGAATAACCAATCTTAATACTATACAAATTATTTGGCAAAATAAACAAAGAAGGAGTTTTGCCAAATTCCTTTTATGACACAAATATGGTACTGATTCCAAAGCCAGGCAGACTAAAAACTAAGAAAGAAAACAACAGACCAGTCTCCTTAATGAATATAGATGCAAAAATCTTAAATAGAATACTAGCAAAAAGACTCCAGCAAGTGATCATGAGGAATATTCATTATGATCAGGTGGGATTTATATCAGGAATACAAGGATGGTTTAATATTAGGAAAGCCATTCACATAATTGTCCATATCAATAATCAAACCAATGGAAATCACATGATTATCTCAATAGATACAGAAAAAGCCTTTGACAAAATGCATACCCATTCCTACTGAATACGCCAGAAAGTACAGGAATACAAGGATCATTCCTCAAAATAATAAATAGTATATGAGAAAATATCATTTGCAATAGGGATAAGTTAGAAGCCTTCCAAATAAGATCAGGAGTGAAGCAAGGATGCCCATTATCACCTCTTTTATTCAATATTGCACTATAAAAGCTAGCAGGAGCAATAAGAGAAGAAAAAGAAATTGAAGGGATTAAGATAGGCAATGAGGAGACTAAACTATCGCTCTTTGCAGGTGATATGATGGTATTCTTAAAGAACCCAAAAAAATCAACTAAAAGGGTAGTGTAAATAATTAACAACTGTAGTGGAAGTTTCAGGGTACAAAATAAACCCACATAAATAATCAGCATTTTTATATATATTTTTTAAAAACTCAACAGCAGGAGTTAAAAGGAGAAACTCCATTTAAAATCACTCTAGACAATATGAAATATTTAGGAATCTATCTGCCAAAACAAACACAGGAATTATATGAACACAACTACAAAACACTTTTCACACAATTAAAATTATATCTAAACAATTGAAAAACCATTAACTGCTCCTGGGTAGAATGAGCTAACATAATAAAAATGATAATCCTATCCAAATTAATCTACTCATTCAGTGCCATGCCTATCAAACTACCAAAAAACTTTTTTTATAGAATTAGAAAAAATTATTAAAAAGTTCATCTGGAAGAACAAAAGATCAAGAATTTCAAGGGAAATAATGAAAAAAATGTGAATGATGGTGACCTAGCAGTACCCAATCTTTAACTGTACTATAAAGCAGTAGTCATCAAAACAATATGGTACTGGCTAAGAGAGAGAAGTGTGGATCAGTGGAATAGACTAGGGGTAAATTACCTCAGTAAGCTAGTGTTTGATAAACCCAAAGACCCCAGCTTTTGGGACAAGTTCTCACCATTTGACAGAAACTGCTGGGAAAATTGATATGAGGACAATTAGGTTTAGATCAACATCTCACACCCTACACCAAGATAACTTCAAAATGGGTATATGACTTAAATATAAAGAATGAAATCATAAATAAACTAGGTGAACATAGAATATTATACCTGTCAGATCTGTGGGATAGGAAGGAATTTAAGACCAAGCAAGAGATAGAGAACATTACAAAATGTAAAATGAATGACTTTGATTAAATCAAATCAAAAAGTGTTTATACAAACAAAACCAATGCAACCAAATTTAGAAGGAAAGCAACAAACTGGGAGGACATTTTTATAACAAAACTCTCTGACAAAGGTTTAATTTCCCAAATATATAAGGGACTAAGTCAAACCTTCAAAAAAATCAAGCCATTCCCCAATCAACAAATGGTGAAGGGACATGAATAGGCTGTTTTCACATGATGAAATCAAAACTATCAATAAGCACATGAAAAAGTGTTCTAAATCCCTCCTGATGAGAGAAATGCAAATTAAAACAACTCTGAGGTACCACCTAACACCTAGCAGATTGGCCAATATGACAACAAAGGAAAGTGATAAATGTTGGAGGGGATAGATGTGGCAAAATTTGAACACTAATACACTGCTGATAGAATTGTGAATTGGTCTAACCACTCTGGAGGACAATTTGGAAGTATGCGCAAAGGGCTTTAAAAGATTGTCTGCCCTTTGATCCAGCCATATCATTGCTGGATTTGTACCCCAAAGATATAATAATGAATAAGGCTTGTACAAAAATATTTTTAGCCACGTTCTTTGTGGTGGCAAAAAATTGGAAAATAAGGGGGTGCCCATCAATTGTGGAATGACTGAATAAATTGTGGTATATGATGGTGATAGAATATTATTGTGCTGAAATAAATAACGAAGTAGAGGAATTCCATGTGAACTGGAAAGACCTCCAGGGATTGATTGTTAAAGAAATAATGTGGGTATAGAAAGATATAGATGTATAATGATGGTGATGATGTATATCTGCCTATAATTTCCTCAGCTACAGTTGATGGGAGGAACACCTACTCCTATCACCCTAGGTGCTGCTGTAAGTTATTCCCTTCTCTCTAACAGGTTTGGTTTATAACCTGTTAGAAATTTCTTTAACAGCTGCCCAAGCAAGGATCCTTGACAGGTTAGATAGATTGTTAACCTTTCTAGGCCCAACTTGGGGTTGGGTTGATTAGTACTGGGCTATTGATCAGTCTTGGATAATGTTCAGGATCTGACTGCATTTGACTCCCTTCCCAAGGGCCGTGATAGACCACTCAGGAAGGTTCTTGTTATTGGACACTCTTTTATCTATAAGTAGGGAAAGGATAACAAGGTCAAGGATTGGGGATTGGAAACCCTATTGATATATTATCTATTAGACTAATTAACAATCAGGACTGGAGGCTACTGATCTGGTAGAGACTTGAGGTTTTACCTCTCCCTCTATCTCCCATAGCCAAGCCAGAGAACAGGGATTGCTGCAGATGTATTGATGGTCTTTGTGTCGATGGTTCACTATCTCTCACAGTCCAGCCAGGAAATAGATTCAGGCTTATTCCTCCCCTCTTCTTCTTTCACCCCTGGCCACCCTTCAACCACCCTTCAGTCAGCCACCCACTCCCAGATAGAACCACAGAGGCTTGCAGAGATCTGTGATCTCCAGTTCTCAGCCTCTGAGTCAAGAGACCTCCCCCAACGTAGCTGTGGGGGGTAAATATAGGATGGGGCCAACTGACATTTGCCCCTGGCTCACGGCACTTGGGAACATTCTGAGTCTCTCACTATGTCATCCCTGTTGGTCAAGGTGGCATCCATCTCTTCCCAGATTATTGAATCATGTAACCATGGAAAAATATTGCAAATTTAAAAAAAGGAAAAAAGAAAATAAAGAGAATGAATTTTTAAAAAAGAATTAAATGGGACTCATAGACTGTGTAACAGTTTTTAGAAAGGAATTTTACTTAGCAAAACATGGAAAATATGCAGCAAGTAATAAGCACTGGTTCAAGATAGAATTATCCACTCTCCATACATATATAAAAATAAGTTTAGTCAGCTAGCTATAGGAATTTTCATAGGCAAAGTAGTACATTTGTCAAATACAAAGGACACAGATTCTTTGTGGGTTCTCATTTATAAACAAAAGTGACAAGTTAGTGGGCATCAACAGCTAATATGAACCCTGATGATCATTGCTCCTACTTCACATTTATTGGCTTTGATTTCTACCAGTTATGGGAGTATAGATATTGATAAAATCACAGATAAATTTTTATATCTTTTCTGGATCTACAAAATAATTCTTTGGTAGTTTTGTTGATATGGCAAAAATAAGTAAATAAATTTAAATACTATTTTTATTATATTGGCTTTGTCAGTGGACCATATGGAATGGAACCATAGTCAGGATTACCTAACAGCTTCTTCATTAAATGATTGGGGAGCTTAGACTATGATATTCTATAAGGCAAAAGAGCTAGCACTACAAACAGGAATCACCCTCCCAACACAATTTAATATAATAGTTAAGGGGGAAATATATATATATGTCCAGCTCTCTTTATCATCTCTGATAATCTGATAAGGACAGTTTAGTTGATAAGGAATTAAGGACAGAACAAGGGAGTTGTCTTTTACCTCATGCTTCCAGCTCTGTCTCCAGGAGCATGGAGTTTATTATATATATATATATATATTTCCAGACCCATTTCACACAAAAGAACCCCCCTGAAACTTTGCAGATACGCAGAACTTAAAAATTATGTCACATCAAAACACAAAACATTGGCTTCAGAATAGACCAAGGCCAAGGCTGAATTTTGACTAGGTTCTTATCAGAAAGCCAAGTTGGGGAGTATCCCTCTCAGGGTCGAATTGCCCCCCACTAAGATTTTGGCCTTGGCTATACCAGGAAGCAGCATTCCCTGCTGTGTTAACAGTGTTAACCCTTTAAATTAAGGGTTTTTTTTACTTTGAATAATTTTTATTTTTAGAAAAAATTTCCCTGGTTACATAAGTCATGTTTTTACTTTACCCTTCACCCCCTTCACCCCCCATCCCCCGACTGCCCCCCTCCCCCCACCATAGCTAATTCGCATTTCCACTGATGTGGTCAGTCAAGACTTATTTACACATTATTGATAGTTACATGGGTATGGTCTTTTCAGGCCTACATCCCCAATCATGTTCTCATCAACCCAAGTGTCCACACAGTTTTTTTTTCTTCAGTGTTTCTACTCCTGCAGTTCTTCCTCTGAATGTGGATAGTGTTCCTTTCCATGAATCTCTCCGAATTCTCTTGGGTCATTGCATTGCTGCTAGTACAGATGTCCATTACATTCGATTTTATCATAATATATCAGACTCTGTGTACAAAGTTCTTCTGGCTCTGCTCCTTTCACTCTGCATCAGTTCCTGGAGGTCTTTCCAGTTCACATGGAATTCCTCCAGTTTATTATTCCTTTGAGCACAGTAGTATTCCATCACCAGCATATACCACAATTTGTTCAGCCATTCCCCAATTGAAGGGCATACCCTTGCTTTCCAGTTTTTTGCCACCACAAAGAGTGCTGCTATAAATATTTCTGTGCAAGTCTGTTTATCTATGATCTCTCTGGGGTACAAACCCAGCAATGGTATGGCTGGATCAAAGGGCAGGCATTCTTTTATCGCTCTTTGAGCATACTTCCAAATTGTCCTCCAGAATGGTTGGATCAGATCACAACTCCACCAGCAATGCATTAACATCCCAATTTTGCCACATCCCCTCCAACATTCATTACTTTCCCCTGCTATCATTTTAGCCAATCTCCTAGGCATGACGTGGTACCTCAGAGTTGTTTTGATTTGCATTTCTCTAATTATTAGAGATTTAGAACACTTTCTCATGTGCTTATTGATACTTTTGATTTCTTTATCTGAAAATTGCCTATTCATGCCCCTTGCCCATTTATTAATTGGGGAATGGCTTGATTTTTTTATACAATTGATTTAGCTCCTTGTATATTTGAGTAATTAGACCTCTATCAGAATTTTTTGTTATAAAGATTATTTTCCCAGTTTGTTGTTTCCCTTCTGATTTTGGTTGCATTGTTTTCCCTTGTACAAAGACTTTTTAATTTAATATAATCAGACTTATTTATTTTACATTTTGTAATTTTCTCTAACTCTTGTTTGGTTTTAAAATCTTTCCTTTCCCAGAGATCTGACAAGTATACTATTCTGTGTTCACCTAATTTACTTATAGTTTCCTTCTTTATATTCAAGTCTTTCACCCATTCTGAATTTATCTTGGTGTATGGTGTGAGATGTTGATCTAAACCTAATCTCTCCCATATTGTTTTCCAATTTTTCTGGCAGTTTTTGTCAAATAGTGGATTTTTGTCCCAAAAGTTGGGCTCTTTGGGTTTATCATACACTGTCTTGCTGATGTCACACTGATCCTCACTTCTCTCTCTTAGCCAGTACCATATTGTTTTGATGACTGCTACTTTATAGTATAGTTTAATATCTGGTACTGCTAGGCCCCCTTCCTTTACATTTTTTTTTCATTATTTCCCTTGATATTCTTGATCTTTTGTTCTTCCAAATGAACTTCATTATATTTTTTTTTCTAATTCAGTAAAGAAGTTTTTTGGTAGTTTGATAGGTATGGCACTAAATAAATTTATTAATTTGGGTAGAATGGTCATTTTTATTATGTTAGCTTGTCCTACCCATGAGCAATCAATGTTTTTCCAATTGTTTAGATCTAGTTTTAATTATTTGGAAAGTGTTTTGTAGTTGTGTTCGTAAATTCCTCTGTTTGTTTGGTAGATGATTCCTAAATATTTTATATTGTCCAGGGTGATTTTAAATGGTGTTTCTCTTTCTACCTCTTGCTGCTCTGATGTGTTGGAATTCTATAGAAATGCTGATGATTTATGTGCATTTATTTTGTATCCTTCAACTTGGCTGAAGTTGTTGATTATTTCTACTAGCTTTTTAGTTGATTCTCTAGGATTTTTTAAATAGACCATCATATCATCTGCAAAGAATGATAGGTTAGTCTCCTCCTTGCCTATTTTAATGCCTTCAATCTCTTTTTCTTCTCTAATTGCTACTGTTAATGTTTCTAGTATAATATTAAATAATAGAGGTGATAATGGGCATCCTTGTTTCACTACTGATCTTACTGGGAAGGCTTCTAATTTATCCTCATTGCATTTGATACTTGTTGATGGTTTTAGATATATACTGTTTATTATTTTTAGGAAAGGTCCTTCTATGCCTATACTTTCCAGTGTTTTCAATAAGAATGGATGCTGTATTTTGTCAAAGGTTTTTTCAGCATCTATTGAGATAAACATGTGATTTTTGTTTGTTAGACTGTTGATATGGTCAATTATGTGGATGGTTTTCCTAATGTTGAACCATCCTTGTATTCCTGGTATAAATCCTACCTGATCATGGTAGCTAATCCTCTTGATCACTTGCTGGAGTCTTTTTGCTAGTATTCTATTTAACCTTTTTTGCACCTATGTTCATTAGGGAGATTTGTCTATAGTTTTCTTTCTCTTTTTTTGATCTACCTGACTTTGGAATCCATACCATATTTGTGTAATAAAAGGAATTTGGTAGGACTCCTTCTTTGCTTATTATATCAAATAATTTGTATAGTATTGGGATTAGTTGTTCTTTGAATGTTTGATAGAATTCACTTGTGAATCCACCTGGTCCTGGCGATTTTTTCTTAGGAAGTTCTTTGATGGCTTGTTCAATTTCTTTTTCTGATATGGGATTCTTTAGGTATTCTATTTCTTCTGCTGTTAATCTAGGCAATTTATATTTTTGTAAATATTCATCCATATCACCTAGATTGCTATATTTATTGCCATATAGTTGGGCAAAATTGTTTTTAATGATTGCCTTAATTTCCTCTTCATTAGAGGTGAAGTCTCCCTTTTCATCTTTAATACTGTCAATTTGGTTTTCTTCTTTCCTTTTTTTTATTAGATTGACCAGTACTTTGTCTATTTTATCTGTTTTTTCAAAATACCAGCTTCTAGTCTTATTTATTAATTCAATAGTTCTTTTACTTTCTATTTTGCTAATTTATCCCTTGATTTTTAGTATTTCTAATTTTGTTTTAATAATTTGCTCACTTTCTAGTTTTTTAAGTTGCATGCCCAATTCATTAATCTCTGCCCTCCCTAATTTATTAATATATGCACTCAAAGATATAAATTTTCCCCTGAGTACTGCCTTAGTTGCATCCCACAGTTTGGTAGGATGTCTCATCATTTTCATTCTCTTGAATAAAATTGTTTATTGTTTCTATGATTTCTTCTTTGACTGACTGGTTTTGGAGAATCATATTTAATTTCCAATTAGTTTTTGATTTGCCTGTCCAATTATTATTTTTATTGCATTATGATCTGAGAAGGTTACATTTATTATTTCTGCTCTTTTGCATTTGTTTGCAATGTTTCTATGACCTATTACATGGTCAATCTTTGTGAATGTACCATATGCAGCTGAAAAGAAGGCATATACCTTTTTGTCCCTATTTATTTTTCCCCACATATCTATTAAATCTTTTTTCTAGGACTTCATTCTAGGACTAAAAATTTTCTAGGACTTCATTCACCTCTCTTATCTCTTTCTTATTTATTTTTTGGTTTGCTTTATCTAGATCTGAAAGAGGAATATTTAAATCTCCCACTAGTATGGTTTTACTATCTATTTCCTTCTTGAGCTCTGCCAGTTTCTCTTTTAGGAATTTGGATGCTATGCCATTGGGTGCATATATATTGAGCACTGTTATTTCCTCATTGTCTATACTGCTTTTTATCAGGATGTAATTACCTTCCCTGTCTTTTTTAATCATATCTATTTTTACTTTGGCTTTGTCAGAAATCATGATCACCACTCCTGCCTTCTTTTTCTCATTCGAAGCCCAAAAGATTTTGCTCCAGCCCTTTACCTTAAACCTGTGTATGTCCACCTGCCTCATATGTGTTTCTTGTAGACACCATATGGTAGGATTTTGGTTTCTAATCCACTCTGCTATTTGCTTCTGTTTTATGGGAGAGTTCATCCCATTCACATTCAGAGTTATAATTATCAGTTGTGTGTTCCCCAACATTTTGGTATCCTCTCCTAGTTCTACTCCTTCTTACGCTATTTCCTTTTAAACCAGTGATTTGTTTTGAACCAGTAACAGTTGTCCCCTCCCTTGATTTACTACCCTTTCTCTCCACTCCCTTATTATTCCCCTCTTTTCATTTTTAAGGCCTAATGAATTCCCTCCCCATTGTCCTCCCCTCCCTTTTTTGACCTCCCCACTCCCCTGCTCCCCTTGGTTTTTCCCTTCTGACTTTCTCAGTAGGGTTAGATAGAGTTCTATATCCCAATGGATTTAGTTACTCTTCCCTGTCAGGGTTAATTCCACTGAGAGTAAGGTTTAAATATGACCTCTTAATGCTCTCTTCCTCTCCTTCTTATAATAGTATTTATCCCTTCCCCTTCCCATGCCCTCTTTGTGTATAATAGAATATCCTATTTTTCTTATTCATTGAAGTTTCTCTTGGTGCCATCCCCCTTCTTTCCCAGCCTCCTGGTATTGCCCTTGCTTGTTCCTCTGCCTGAAGCTCCTTTAACAGTCTCAGGGCACTGTTATCACAGTCTTGCACCCCTCTGTACTGGGTCCCCACCCAATGTCCACGCTTGTGCTCAGGATCCACATCTGTACCTGCATCTGCACCTGAGCTCAAGGTCTGTGTTCAAAGTCCACGTGTTCTTTAGCCTCTTGGGGTCTTACGTCTTGCTGCCCTCAGGAGCAGGTCCTGGTGATCCCAGATAGCTGCCAAGGACTTAATGGATGCCCCAAACTTGCTCTAACTCTTGTGCACTGGCTTTGACCCTGTAGGTGGTAGTGGGGGGGTGGCAAGGGGGTTGCTTAGCTCATGTTTTAGTGAGAGCTATTTCACCCCCTTATAGCATGGAAATGCTCCAATCCCATATACCTTCAATGCTGCGCCCTGTTGTGTGGTCCCTTCGTTTGTCTGGATTGTTTTTATGTCCTCTTGAGGAGTCCTATATGTGTGGGTTAGGAGAGGTTAAGCAGCTGCTTTTTACTCTGCCACCATCTTAACCCAGATCTCTGTCTTATTATTTCTTGATGTCTTGTGGAGTCATTAGCTTAAGTGGAAGGCCAGTTCTGATTTTTAAATAATTATTTTGTCAATGGGCTTTTAAATTTTTCTTTTCCAATTCTACTTTTTAAGAAGTTGTTTTCTTCCTTGAACTTTTGTACCTCCTTTTCCTATTGGCCATATCTAGTTTTTAAAGAGTTATTTACTTCAGTGATTTTTTTTTGTATATCTTTTACCAAACTGTTGACTTTTTTCCATGGTTCTCTCACATCACTCATTTCTTCATCCAATTTTTTCTTCTTCCTCTTTCATTTGATTTTAAAGTCCTTTTTTCAGCACTTCCAGGAATTCTTTTTGAGCCTAACACCTTTCTCAGATTCCTTTGAGGATTCATATGCATTGTCGTCCTCTTCTGAGTTTGTATTTTTATTTTTCCTGTCACTAGGGTAACTTTCTTTGGTCAGGTCTTTTTTCTTTCTTTTTTTTTTTGCCTTTTGTCTTTTGCTCATTTTTCCAGCCTATTTCATGACCTTGTCTGTATGTTAAAGTTTGACTCTATTCCTGGGGTAGAGGAACTATTGTCCCAAGTTTGTGTTGTGATCTATTCCAGTGCTTGGGGCCAACTTAGCTGCCCCTGGGTGTCAGAGTGTTCTCTCTGGTCCTGCAGTGTATACTTCACATGGGCCTCCCCTACTCCTTGGGTCTTGCAGTATGCAATTTGAGGATATGAACTGTCTGGCCTATGATGTGAGCTTAGTGAGGAAAGCCTGGTTGGCTTACTATTGGGAGGCTTACTACTGTTCTGTTCAGATGCTACCTGTGCTGGATTGAGTTAAATTCCACTTACCCTCCTCTGCCACCAACACCTTCCTGGTTGCCATATGCACAGGTTTACTCTCTCTTACCACAGTGACAGTCTTTTCTGCTCTCCCTCTACATTGTTGTGGGCTATAACATTATTTCACCCTGTGTTTTATTTTGTTGGTTTTGCAACTCTGGAATTCATTTTGAGATTGTGTGAGTGTGGTTGTTCAGAAGTAAGTTTGGATGAGCTTAGAGAATTCCTTACTTACTCTCATTTTGGCTCCTTGAAGAAGAAATGACCTTAAATAATCTTCAAAGGATAGTTTCAATCTTTATAGAGGAAATTCTCACATTAATGGAATCACATATCTTTGACAAACTGAGTAAACTGCGTTTTCTTCCTATGTAATCACTTATAATTGACTTTATGCTCTTTGAGTATTCAGATGCCTATCAAGCATCTTCAGGGTATGATTTTCAGTGTGGGAACTATCTCTCCAACAATTTTGAATGCTTAATATTCATCTGTAAGGGGCTCTGTAATCTTGATGTTAGCTTATCTACTTTGTTATCTTAAAGTCAGAGATTTCTTCCCATTGCTGCTATTTCCTTATTTCTAATCTGGGGAATATAATTTATATGGTTTTAATTTTGCAACAGATATTTTCTCACAATCTCTCTCTCTCTCTCTCTCTCTCTCTCTCTCTCTCTCTCTCTCTCTCTCTCTCTCTCTCTCTTCCTGTGTGTGTGTGTGTGTTTGTCTGTCTGTCACTCTGTCTCTCTGTCTGTCTTTCCCTCTCTCCTACTCTATCCCTCTCCCCTCCTTCCCACCTCCAGGGCAGAAAAGACTGAAGTTCTAAATGAAGACCTTCTTCAGGTAAGGTAGTTCTTTGATCAACTACATTAATTCAACCTTATTGCACATTCCTCCTTCCCCCTCATCAGTACACTCTTTTTCAAATGTTTCTCTTAGCACTATTATGTAAGGATAATCACTATTGTGATTTTTTAAATTTCTTTAAATTTTTTAATTTCTTCGTTATGTAAACCTTAAAGCTAGAAAGTACGTTAAGAGCATTCAGTCCATTACTCTCCTTTCACATAGGAAAAGTATTATCTTCACTTTATAAATGAGATATCTATGACTTTTATACATCTAGTGACCTGAAAATTATTCTTTTGCTTGAAATCATAGTGTCAGGCTTGAATCTTGAAGGGACCTTAAAAATTATGCATTTGGAGTTAGATTCTGTCAAAGCTGTGTGTCCACTTGGTTGCAAAAGACAACCCATCACTGAACAAAAAGTCCTTCTACAACTTTCCCATCATGATCATCCAGTCTTTATTTGATGACTTCTAGATAGGGGCAATTGCAATACATTGCAAGGTATCCTATTCTACTTTTGGATAATTCTAACTGTTGAAGAGTTTTTCCTTCTTAAATGTTGAGTGACTTCCACCCACAATGGGTATTACACAAGGGCCTTACACTTCTCACAGAGTTCTCATACTAGCATGTCCCAGAATAGGACCACCATCATGAAGCTGCAATATTAACCATCTTAGAGTCCTAGATCCTACCCTGTTGTAAAGGAATTCACTCCCCATACTTAGAACTTTAGCCTTCAATCACCACTGATACACTTCTATTCACAACCACTTAGATCATAACACTTTAAAATCTTAAATATAGCCATTAATTTAACAATTAAGAAAAATAAATTATAACATACAGATATTACTATTAAAGAAAATAAAGGATTAATAAATACCTCAAAATCCAAATATAAACCTGAGTCATAATCTCCCACTGATGCTACTGAGTAGTAGAAGGCATTTGGGTGTTAGAGTATGTAAATGTAGAAATCTTCCTGTGGCACATGAGTGAAAAAAAAAAACAGTGTACTACGCATAACTCACAGCTCTGAAACCATAGTTAAGTCTTAGCTTTCTGTATTTAGAAATGTTAACAAAAGCTCTTTGAAGAATATAGCTACTATATTGGAAGATATTTCTACTGCTAAATTGGGCCACGATGTGCTAGATTGGAAAAGGATGTCTCAGCCAAAATAGTCCATTCACTGGTCACCCCCGCTGGTTACAAAAAAAGTTCCTGTCTACCTCATCTTTTAAAAAGCCTTCACTAGATCCCACCATGCATGCCAACATGCCAGCTGCTGCCCTATATCTTTCCTCCTCTTTTTAGCTACTCCTTGAGAAAACCATCTCCAATTAGTGCTTCTACTTCTCTTTTCTCACTCTCTCATAAATTCTCTGTAATCTACCTTCCAACTTTATCAGTCCCCAAAAATCACACTCTCCAAAGTTACTAATTGACTAGTCTAATAGTTCTTCCCAATCCTTGTCCTTTTTCTTCTGTATAGCATTTTACACTACTGGAACATTCTCTTTCTGGATGCTTTTTTTCCTCTTTGGAGTTTTTGTGATTATGTTCTCCTTTGGTTTTCCTCCTACTTGTCCAGTGCTTCTTCCCTATCTTGTTTGCTAGATCATTATCTATGTCAAGTCAATAAAAACTTACCATGTTCTTGGCCCTGTATTAAGCACAGAAGATAGTAAAAAGAAGAGAAGCTCGCAGTCTAATTGGTCTAGGAAGTGGAAGAGATATAACCTACAAAAAATTATGAACAAACAAAATATAGATAGATAGATAAGTAGATGCATAGATAGATATGATAAATTGGAGATAATCTCACAGAAAGGCACTGGCATTATTTTCTCCTCAAAATCTTGCTTTCTTCTTTGTTTCTCAATTATTATCAATGGCAGTATCATTTTTCCAATCATCTAAGTTTATAACCTCATCTACTTTCTTGACTTTCCTTACATATGCCATACATACATGGCACTAGATTTATTGCCAAATTTGTTATTTTTCTTTATAACAAATCTCTTCTAAGTTACCTTCTCTACACTCACACAGCCACCATCCTATTTCAGACTCTCATCATCTCTCTCCTAGACTGTAGCAATAGCCTTTTAATTGACCATCTTAACACTTAGCTGACAAATTGATTCTCCTAAAGTGTAGATATGACCACATCACCCAGATCTACTCCTCAGTAAATTCCACTTTGTTCTCTATTACCCTCAGGATAAGATATAAGGTCCTTTATTTGGCATTCAAAGATCTTCACAATCTGGCTCCTTTCTACCTTTCCCCAATTTACTTCAAAGCTTGGTTTAAATGCTTCATATTATGAAGCCTTTCTTGATACCTCCAACTCCCAGATCCAATCATCTTGTATTTGTTTTGTATATATTTTTATACATACATAAGTGCATATTATTTTCCCCTTCCTCCCCAAAAGAATGGAAATTCCTTGAAGGTAGTTTCTATCTTTTTTTATTTGCAAAAGCTAGCAGAGTCCTTGACATAGAGTAGACCCTTAAAAATTTCTTGATTTTTCCTTCCTTGCATAACACTTTGTGTATGTTTTATATACTTAAAATATCCTGTTTTTCTATTATAGCCATTTGTGTGTCCTTCCTACTAAACTGTAAGTCAGTAAAACCAGGGACCATATTTATTTATCTTATCTCCCCAAGTAAGTATGCACTTAATAAATGTTTGATAAACAAATTCAGAATGACTTACAACATTGCTAGTAAGTAGTAAGTAATGGGTTCTTCTCTCCAATTTGATTCATTTTTTCCTATTATGTTCTCCCTTTTTACTTAAATACAATGTAAAATTAATATTTAAATTAGTTTTAGAATAAGGTGTAAATAATACAAAAAGGTGGGGGATTACTAGATGGGTATGTTATATAAGTGGTCAGATATTGTCAATACATGCAATGTTTTTACTTAATGATTTTTTTTGTTATAATTCAATTTGGGAGGACAAAGCACATTTTATATTAACAAGATTTATGTTTTTTATATTATTTTATAATTATAGTTTATGTTATATAAATTTTGTATATTTATATAAAAAGGCATTAATGAAATTTATTTTAAAAGGGAGTAGATGGGAACTACATTGTAATGGTGATAAAACCTGAAATTAGAATTACTCCCTCTTGATTTTCTTTTAAGTTTTAGGTATTTCCTCTATTTGATTCAATAGCTCCTTTCCTCTGGAGAAACAAGGTCCAAGAAGATCCCCTTCAGGAAAAATTTCTCACCGACCTCATTTACCCCCTGAAACTACTTTCCCACTCCCCACCCCCATAGGTAGAAAAGCGCTTGGAGCTGGTGAAACAAGTATCCCATAGCACTCACAAGAAGCTGACTGCATGTCTTCAAGGACAACAAGGGGTAGAAGCTGACAAACGATCAGTAAGTGACCTATTTCCAAGAATAAATTGAATTTTAACTACTAAGGCTATTTCAGGAGGCTCATTCATTTCAGGAAAATTATTAGGCTCTCATGTTTTTAAGAACCAAATAAATTTATCTATTACAAAATCTAAGTTTACTTCTTTTTTTGTAAGATTATCATTCTCTCCATATTCCAATGTCCTTAGTCTTATGCAAAATTTCAATCTTCTCCTCTTAACAGAAGCTACTTGATTCTTGTCCTCAACAAAGGTAGTGACAGAGGAGTTAAAAATAACAACAATAATGCTACCTTTTTTAAAGTGTAACTCTACCATTTACAAAATTGTGTACCTTTAGTAGCTGTTGTTACTACCATGCTGTTGTCTCATGTGTCTAAAGATTACATTTGAAGATAATATCTAAAGTATGTTAATATTACAAGAAATAATTTAATGTTATGTTATAGTACAGACAGTTTAGACTGTTGTTGGGTATTTTCCTATAGTTTGATCAGCTTAAAATCTCAGGTCTTCCTTTTCTGTCATTCAGTCATTTTTCAGTTGTGTATAACTCTTCATGACCCCATTTGGGGTTATCTTCACAAAGATACCAGAGATTGCCATTTCCTTCTCCTGCACATTTTATTTTTTAATTTAATATTTCGTTTTCCTGAATATATATAACAACAGTTTACATATATTTTCCAAAATTATAATATCCAAATTCTCTCCTTTCCTCTCTTCCCTCCCCCTCTCTGTGATGACAAGCAATTTGATCTAGATAATACATGTATGATCCAGCAAAATATAATACCATATTGATCACGTTGTGAGAGAATACTTATATAAAAACAAAATAAAAAAATTAAAAAAACACAAATAAAGTGAAAAATAGTATTCTTTGATCTGTATTTAGACTCCATCAGTTCTTTTCTCTGGAGATGAATACCATTCTTTGTCAGAAGTTGCTCAGAAGTATCTTGAATATGCTCAGAATAGCTAAGTCTTTCACAGTTGATCATTGTACAATATTGTTGTCACTACATACAATGTTCTCTTGGTTCTCTTTACCTCACTTTGCATCAGTTCATGTAGGTCTTTCCAGGTTTTTCTGAGGTTATACTGTTCACCATTTCTTATAATGCAATAATATTCCATCACACTCCTATATCACAATCTGTTCAGCCATTTCTCAATTGATGAATATCCCCTCAATTTCCAAATTGTTTTCCACCACAAAAAGGAACTGCTATAATCCTCCTGATACAAATGTGTCCCTTTCCCTTTTTTTATCTTTTTGGTGTACCTAGTAGAGGTATTACTATATCAAAGGGAATACACAGTTCCATAACCCTTTGGGCATAGTTCCAAATTGCCCTCTAGAATGGTTGGATCAATTCACATCTACACCAAGAATTCCTTAGCATCCTAACTTTTGTCCCATGCCCTTTAATATGTATCATTCTCATTTATTGTCATCTTAGCCTATCTGATAGGTGTAAAGTGAAATCTCAAAGCCACTTTAATCTGCATAGTGATTTAAAACATTTTTTTAATGTAACCATAGATAGCCTTGATTTCTTCATCTGAAAACTGCCTGTTCACATCCTCTGACCATTTGTCAATTGGGAATAACTTGTATTCCTAAAAATTTTACTCATTTCTGTATATATTTGAGAAATGAGTCCTTTATGAGAGAAAATTTTTATAAATTTTTTCCAGTTCGCTCTTTCCTTTCTGATCTTCATTGAATTAGTTTTGTTTGAAAAAAAAAACTTTTTAATTTAATATAATCAAAATTATTCACATTACCTCTTATACTGATTGTATATTCCCTCCATCCTGTTTTCTCCTTGTGTTTCTATTTTTTTTCTCTCCTTTCACCCTGTCCCTCCTCACAAGTGTTTTCTTTTAACCACTGCCACCCCCTAAATCATTCTCCCTTCTATTAACTCCCACAACCCATTTTCTTATTTCCTTCCTACTTCCCTATAGGGTAAGCTAGATTTCTATACTGAACTGAGCATGGATGTTATTCCTTCTCTGAGCCATTTCCAATGAAAGCAAGGTTTAAACATTGCCTGTCATCACCCACATCCAGTCCTCTACTTTTACACACTTCAGGTGAGATGATTTAACCTATTCTACCTCTTTCTTTCTCTCAGTGTAATCCTCTTTTTCACCCCTTAGATTTTTTAGAGGATATCAGTTCATCAAAGCAACTTATTCCCAAACCCTCTGTCTATGTATATTCCTTCTAACTCCCCTCTTCCAGCATAGTAATATAAATAATTTGACCTCACTGATTCTCCTTAAGTTTTCTCTTTCCTGCTTACCTTTTTATTTTTCTCTTGAGTGCTAGGTGAGTGCGGGTGTTGTCTTAGGCAGGGTCTCAAGGTCTCACTTCTATCATGCTCCCAGATTCAAATCCTTGAGCAGTGTGGGAGGAGAGGCCTTTTTGTGGACTGCATTCCCCTCCCATCCTAGTGAAAGAGACCGTCTCTCCATACTGTCCAAGCTATCTTCTGCAAGAAAATTGCCTCACACTATTTCTTTGTTGGTTCTGCCCTTCTGGTTTTTGTTGTGAAGCTTTATTTTTAGTTTGTTTGGAGCGGATTTTCAAAGAACTTCAGGCACTCCTGCCTTTATGCCACCATCTTGGCACACTCCAGCTGATTTTACAAATGAAACTTTAAAAGCCTGAAGCCAGATTTGAAAACAGGAAGATGGGTCTTTCTTACCTTGTATTTATACTTATAAATTTATTATCTTGGGTAGATGGTTAAATGGAAGATCAGGCCAATCAACTGAGAAAGACTTAGCTACTTTGATCAATACAATGATCCACAACAGTTCCAAAGAATGCTATCAATCACCAAAGAGAGAACTGATGAACTCTGAGCACAGGTTGAAGCATATTATTCACTTTGTTTTTCTTCCTTTTTTTACAACGTGGCTAATGTGGAAATAGTTTTCATATATAATTAGTGTCATATTTATTGCCTTCTCAATGAGTGGAGGAGGGACTGGAGGGAGAGAAAATTTGGAACTTAAAATAAATTTTTTTTAAATTTTAAAGTTACATGTCAGAGTATGAAAAACTTCTTTTTAAAAGATGCAGATATAGGGGCAGCTGGGTAGCTCAGTGGAGTGAGAGTCAGGCCTAGAGACAGGAGGTCCTAGGTTCAAACCCGGCCTCAGCCACTTCCCAGCTGTGTGACCCTGGGCAAGTCACTTGACCCCCATTGCCCACCCTTACCAATCTTCCACCTATGAGACAATACACCGAAGTACAAGGGTTTAAAAAAAAAAAAAGATGCAGATATAAATTGATCTTTATTAATTTGGAGTTTGTTTCTTTTTAAAAGCTTTATGAAGAGTTTCCACAAATTTTCAGAAAGAAAAAAATTTCAAATAGGATTTTAACACTATCATTCATAATCTTATGACTTTTAATCTGATTAAAATGTATATATTTTAGGAAATTAGGTCTGTTGAAAAAATTATTAATGAAAAGGCATCCAAAATATTAATTAGCAAAGAACTAAACTTGTCTTCCTATTGCCATAAATACAATAAAATGTATAACTACAATACACGAATAAAACACAAACTGATCAGCTGTCTAGCAACTGATTGCAATTTATCTTGCCAAACTTATTTTTTAATTACATTTTGTCATTTTTCTAAACAAATTTTGATATTTTTCTCACTCCTACCTCCCACCCATTCCCAGGGAGAAAGCAAGAATAACAAAATGTAAAGTAATTTCTTAAATATAAAACATAAGCATATTTGCTTTTTTAAACTGAGAGTCAAGAAAATAAAATTCCACTTAACAGATGTGTCAAGTTTTTAAACAATATGCTTCATTTTCATAAAAGGAAGAGAGAGAAACAAAGGAGGAGAGAAAAATAAGAGAAGAGAGGGACAAGTAAGGAAAAGAGAGAACTGATAAATGATAAGTAAGTGACTTAAATTCCAACGATAAGTTGTGCTTTTCTTTTTTACCCATTGATTTTGGGACACACCTCTCATTTTGAACAAGGAGTCTTGAAGGAGAGAAAAGAGGTGGGTATGTAGTAGGACAGTCAAACTAGTACCACTATCCCAGACAATCACTCCTTTTTCCAGTTTGGACCCTAGAACTATCATCAGGGTTAGTAATTCTTGTGAAGTAGGGATGACTAGTCAAAACCTTCCCTGCCACCACCAGCACCAACTGTTCACCTGCTGTCATCAATGGGCAGGTAAGCCTAAGAAACTTGGAATAACAATGTTCCCTAAACCAATAATCCTGATACTAGCAGGCATCATCTAGAGGAGAGACCCTCTTGTATAATTTATCTGTCAACTGCCTCTGCAGATGCTACAAACCCTGCCTCTTAGAAGCCATTACTACTGAGATCTAGAAACAAAGTTATTGCTACCAAAGACACTGTCAAATGGTTCAACATCAGAAACAAAAATCAAAGAAGAAAAACCTTTATGTATACAAAAATACTTATAATCACTCTATTTGTGGTGACAAAGTTGAAACCTAAAGAGATGCAAGTCAGTTGAGGAATGACTAAATAAATAGATGAATGTGATTATTATACTGTAAGGAAATGAAATAAATTATTTTAAAAGGACATAGAAAGATAAACAAACTAATAAGAACAATTTATACCATAACATCAGCATTATAAAAGTAAACCATTTTGAAGAATTTTATAATCTGGTTAAGAATGAATTTAATAGAACAAGATGGACAGTTTATACAATAACAGTGACACTTTATAAGCAACTTTTAAAACCGTTAGAAGGACAATCAAAACAATGACCATTCATGATTCCAAAGGACCAGTAATGAAACATGCTATCCATGATAGAAAGGAGATGGATTTAAAGTCAAGAATAAGAACTATTTTTGTATAGAGGCACTAAGAAAAAAATCACTATCTACATTTTTTACAATTATTTTTTTAATTTTTAATGGAGTAGGAGAAACAGTAGGGAAAGAAAATAGATTACATTAAAAAATAGAAAGATTCTATGGATGTGGAATGTTGCATGCATTTTCAGATAAGATCATGATGTTTTTCGTTTTACTTTATTACAAGAAAGATCTCAAGAAGTAGAGGCAACCTGTAAATAAAATATAGAAATAAAAAAATTTTTAAAACTTAAAAAAAAGATACAGCTTTGTAACTAGAAGTAGCATCTTCAGGGATGTATTACCATCTTCATTGTGCTCTCAGGGAATAAGGATTGTCTTGCTTTTTTACATTTATCCTGTAAAGGTGAAAATTAATGGTTGGACAATAATTTTATGAAATTATGTGGTCGCCAATATTTATTATTTCTCAAGTCAGAAATTTATTTACAAATCTTTACAAATAGAGAGGATACAATAAAGAAGATAAATGTGAGGGGGTAGAGAAGTTATCTATTCTATCAACCTAAATGTTTTGCTCCAGGTCTACTTAACCCAGGCAGAGATTATTTAGCTCTCAACCAGGAAGGCTGGTAATGCTGCCTCCTCCAAAATGAAAGCTAGTCTCATAGGAAACTAGGAAGGGAGTCTGCCTCTCATTCACTCAATGAAGTAGTCCAGGAGTCAGAGTCTAAGTTGAAGCCAAGCTCCAAGCCCAAGATCCAAGTGAAACTAAGTTGAAGCCAAGCTCCAAGCCCAAGATCCAAGCGAAACTCCTTTGAAAACTATCTTCAGAAGACACTCTCTTCAGATTGTCTTCTCAAAGACAATCTGCTCTGAGGGAGTTCAGGGCTTGCTTTTATGGTGATTTCTTGTCCTTGCCCCTCTTCACAGGGGCCAATCACAGTTTCCAAATTGTCTAGCACTGCTCAGAGGGCAGTGTCTGTGGGATTCACACATGTCATTCTCTGAAGGTGTCAACTCTTATCAAAGGCCTCTGAAGGTGTCAACTCTGATCATAGGATTCACAAGTTTGGGATCCATACCTCTCATCCTCTGAAGGTGTAAATTCTTACCAAAGGATTCACAAATTTCTGACTGAATTAAAAGGGTGGAGCTCTCCAAATCAATGACTGTGAACTAGTTTTTGGTTGATTAACTCAACATAGACAAAGAGAATAAAGAATTCCCTTTCACAGTCCCTAGTGCTTGGCACATAGCAAGGATATAACAAAGGCTTTTTTATTCATCCATGATTCTTATGGCACTGATTTTTCTCCATAATATTGTTTCACCTAATATTGTGTTTTCATAGAACCTAATAACATTATTAAACACAGAAAAAAGAATTAAGGAAATTGTTGTTTCCATCTACCCTTTTATTATTATTATTATTATTATTATTATTATTATTATTATTATTATTATTATTATTATTATTATTTCCTTTGTAGCACTCAATAGATATCAGTGTATGTACAAATACACACGCCGGGGGTCTGTGTGAGACCCGCATACCTGCATACGTGGGAACAGGACCCACGATCGGAGCCAGTCATCCAGATGCTTAGTCTGCCCCCTACTAAACGTCCAGAAATGGCTTTGTTTACACAATGCCAAGGGCTCTGAGACTCTCGGACATTCAGCGGCCAGTCCTGAAAAACAAGGAATCGGAGCTACCCTTGGAAGCCTGGCTGGCCTTCATTTCTTTATGGGGATGTCTTGGCGTGGTAGAGATGAAGACACAGCCAGCAAGTGCTCAAATGGTTCCCATTCTTGTATTTCCCCTCGGGCCATCAAAAGAAAAAATAATAATGATTTTAATGAACTCGCCTTGGTCTGTGCTTATTTTTTGGCATTTCATTCAGTCTGGAGTGTTGGAGATTAAACTGGCCCATTTCATTTTCCATGCATTGGACTTGGTTTTTTGATCTCCAGAAAGCAGTCCTAGTTTCTACACAGTCATAATTATTAAATCCAAACCAAAGTGATTTTAAAAAAACCCTTTCTTCCATTATTACCTTTTGTTTTCCATTAACATTCCCCTTAAAGCATTGATTTCATCACTGGCTTATGCAAGTTCTCTTATTTTTCCCATCACGGTTTTCTTCACTGAAACCTGCATTTTCCATCTATGATAGCCAAGTGGTGGAAATTTACATTCTTAACATGTACATAACACCACAAAAAATGTAGATAATGAATTCAATGCAATAAAAAAGATTTAATAAGGGCTTCCTCAGTACAAAGCACTGTCCTAGGTGCTGGGAATATAAAGGCAAGAGAAAAACCAGTACTTGTCCCTTAAAAGCTTGAGGAAATGAGGAAAGTAAACACCTTATTACTTGGGGATACACTAAGAATCAGAGAGTCTAGAAAGGCTTCTGGTAGGAGGGAGCATGTCACGTCTACTTTGAAGGAATACAGAGATTCCAAGGGGAAGAAAGGAGGAAGAACATTCCAGGCATAGCCAGGGCCAAGTAAGGGAGGTATGCTAGATTTCATAGGCATTGAATTATCTTCCTTCCTTCCTTCCTTCCTTCCTTCCTTCCTTCCTTCCTTCCTTCCTT
>NC_058133.1:241654730-241688684 GCF_016433145.1 Gracilinanus agilis
ATTATTATTATTATTATTATTATTATTATTATTATTATTATTATTATTATTATTATTATTCCTATTGACTCCCAGAGGAGCATAGGGCCGCAACCATCTCACGCCAACGGACTCTGTTCTGGGCAACTTCCCCCAACTGGGCCCATGTCACTCCGACGGTCCCTGTCTCATTCTCGGCATATCTCCGCCAGGTCTGCTTTGGCCCCCCAACCCTCCTCCTCCCTGGTGGGCCCCAGCTCAGTGCCTGTCCGGCAACACTGTCCTCCAATTTTCATAGGGTCCTGACTGATGGGACACCGAACTGTTCCCCCCCAGAGTCTGGCATTGGAGATCCCCTCAGGCCATCCGATGTCCAAGATGTGACGCAGGCACCCGTCAACAAAGACCTGGAGTTTGTTGGCTTTTGCCAGCACGCGTCATGGACTCTGTTGGAGAGCAATCTTCCAGACTAGGCGATCATTGGTTTTGTTGGTTTAATGAGGTTGCAGTTTCTGTAGCAAGTGTGATTTTTACGGGGTGAGGTTGCTAGCCTTGCACCCAATCCTCCTCCTTTTTCAGCTGGGCTTGGGACCGTCCTTGGCGGTTTCCGTCTACCCTTCTATAGTCATGATTAATTTCAGTTAGCGTTTTAATTAATATTGCATTTCATACCAAGAAATAATGTTTAGTACACATAATTTCATGTCTGTATGCTATAAAAAGGAGGAGCAGTATGACATAGTAAGTAGACAGTTGACCTCAGAGCCAGAAAGACTTGAATTCAAGTCCTATTTCTGTCACATGCTGGTTATGTGCCTCTGGACTAGTCACTTAGCATCTTCATGCTGTAAAGCAACTCTCTAAGTCTATAAGTTATTTGAGAAAGTGCTGACTTGCCTTGATAATGGTAATTTTCTCATCCACAAGTTTATGAATCTAGTCTCTATCTCCTGTCCTTTTAGTTAGAAAAGGAAATGTTACTTATGTTTATAGTGTTGAAATAAAAATTCTGAGACTGCATCTTAATTTATAATTATTTATTAAATAATAAAAAGTGAGTTAGAGAAAGAAAAGACACCAGCCACATGTGATCAACTGTTTCCCTTCCCAAGCCTCCTTACCTTGCCAGCCCTTGCCCAACCTCCTTAGGTAACTCATCTCACCATCTTTTCCACACCAAAGAGTTCAACTTCTTTTTCCAACCCAAACTTATACATTCAATGATGTCACTTTCCTGGTTCCTTCTGATTAGCCAAAATTGACCTCAGGCCATGTCAGATGCCAGTTTTCTCGAAGCCAAGAGTCACTTGGGACCAGAGGCAAGTGTCCTCTGGGTGCCCGGGAGCCTCAAGGCTTCTGGCTTCCTCTCAGAATGCACAAGCTTCTCCTTTATACAGATAAGCCTCAGGCCTTGTTCTTAATATAATCAAAAGGTGAGGTTGTTGTAGTAACTAGAGAATAGGGGTTCAGAATAGTAAATTCTCATTGTAGCAAGAGTGAGGAGTAAAAATGATTTTGTGCTTGATGTTTTACTGATAGCCACAAAATGTTAAAAGATCTAGACAAAGGGCAGCTGGGTAGCTCAGTGGAGTGAGAGTCAGGCCTAGAGACAGGAGGTCCTAGGTTCAAACCCGGCCTCAGCCACTTCCCAGCTGTGTGACTCTGGGCAAGTCACTTGACCCCCATTGCCCACCCTTACCAATCTTCCACCTATGAGACAATACACCAAAGTACAAGGGTTAAAAAAAAAAAAAAGATCTAGACAAAGACCTCCAGTGTTTTGGATGGATTTCTTGTGGAAATTTTGTAGGCAACAAAAATTGCATAGGATATAGAGAAATTGCAAGTTGTATTGTCCAGAAGAATAACCATATTCATGAAATCATTTCTCCTTTGAAATATAATTATTAATCACTGCAGACTATTTCTCACAGTCTCTTTTTGCTATTATGTCCAACAATCATGTTTAAGTAATTATGAGTCCTTAGAAGTTAAGTCCAACATTCTCATCGTAAAGTTAAGAAAACATGTTTTCTTAACCAGAGAAGTTACGTGGTTTATCTAAGTTCATAAAGTAAGTGTCTGAGATAGAATATGAACCCAAGTTTTCCTAACTCCAAGTCCAATATTTTGTCCATTACACCATGTTTAATTTTTAAAATCTACATATTCATTGATCCAGAATTCAGCCTTGGTCAGCTGTTTGGAAGGCAGCTATGTTTTCACCATTCTTCCAACACTATATCTTGGCACTACTTAGGCTTCCACCTTCTCTATTGAAAATAAAGTATAGTTATGTAAAGTGTTTCATGCTTTTTCCAACCATAAAATGTCAGGGTATTGATTCAATAAATTATTGTCTCTCTCACCTCAAGGAAAATGAGCCTTTTCTACCTTTTAGAAGAAGGAAAGATGATATTGTGAGGAAGAAGAAAAATAAAGTTTTGTTGAAAAATGAGGCAGTAGGAAGGAGGTCATACTTCTTATCTAATTGTGTGTCCCATCTATGTGTTCCAGAAACCCGAGATTTCTCCATTTAGCCCATAGACTCTGTACTTCAGTCCTCTTTAATTTGTTTATCATCATGACAGGAAACTAGTCAATCCCCCTCTCCTTAGTTTCCCTCTTCAATTTCCTCCATTTGAAATCTTGACACTGTGATTGATCAGCTCAATATATTCCCTGTCCTGTTGCCACTCCTCCTTTTCTAAACTGCAGCCCTGGACCACTCAAATTATCTGCCTTCTCTACCCCTGCTCAGATGCCCATAAATGCCACAGGAAGAAAACATGTTTATGTTTATCTTATCTCATCTCAACTGTGCCCTCACTGCACACCAACTGTTTTACTAATAACTTAAATTCCAACATCTTTTCTTTAGGCTTATGCTCCATTTTCTATTACCCCATCTCCTAGCAGAGGACTTTACCTCATACTCTAAAGGGAAAAATTTAGACCATCTGTCTCAGTGATTCTTCTCCCTAATTCTTCACTTTACATCTCTTCAACATTATCCTCCATTTTCTTCTCCTTTGCCCTAGGAACAGAGATGGATGGATATAGGTGATCCTTTACCTTACTAAAGTCAGTATCCTTTTCCTTGATTCCTTTCACCTCCTACCTTCTCCAAGAGGATCACCCTTTAATCATCTCTCTCTTTTCCTGACTTTCAATCTTCTTTTCCACCAGTTCCTTCCTTGCTAACCCCAAATATGTCTAGGTTCCAACCATCTTTCCATAAAATTCACTTTGCCCCAACCCCTCAAACTATTATTCTATATCTATTTCCATTTTTCAGTCAGATTCCTAGAGGGGGGGAAAACTGCCTACAAATTCTTTACTTCCATCCCAATATAAACTGCCCATTCCAGAGCCACTAATAATCTTTTGGTTCATTAGATACAGTGGCCTTTTCTCAGTCTCAGTTCATAATAGACTTTACCTCTTACTCAATTTTCTTCACTCCTATTCCTATATTCCCTCTCCTCCCTGAGTTTTTGTGACTTTGTTCTTTTACATTTCTGAATTGAGTATCTAGTGCTAGTAACCCTAAAACTGAGGTTATCATTCCCATTTGAGTACTATCATTCCCCAGGGTTTCCAAGATCCCTATTCTGGGGCTTTCTGAACACCTTGGGGCTTTCTCTGGAGGAACCTCTTCCTGCCACACATGTTTCCAACCCATTCTTAGTCATGCTGCGTGACTTGTTTACCTGTGCTGGCACTGACTTTACTAGTAGCCCCCATCCTATGTGGGCTTTTGGATGAAGAGTCAGACACAACTGAACAACAATATGATGCAAACAACTCAGCCCTAAATCTGAGTCTAAACACAAATACCAAAATAGGATTTTGTAATCTTCTAGAACATTTTAAATGCTAGTAGCGGGGTACCTCATTATCTAAGATTAGAGAAGATTGAATAGGCCTTCAGTTGCCATAGACTCAGAGAGAGATATAAAGCAGAAAAAAAATAATTTGAATTTCAACTCAGAGTCAAATAGATTTATGTCTGATATACCCTATCTCTGGAAAATGCTATTCCTTATCCAAAGTACCACCTTGTACTTTGCTTAATCCCATATTTTTTTTATCTCTCCCACTATATCTTGAGCTTCAGTCTTATTTATCTTTGTTGTTTCCATAGCTTCTAACAAAGTAGCTTGCATATAACATTTCCTCAAAGGTTTTTTCAATGAGTTAATTTAAAACAAGTATGAACTTTAAAATGTTCCAAATGGAATAAAGGTAACATTTCAATTTGGTTTGAAAGAAATTTAAGGGAAGCAGGAAACTTAACCCTAACAGTACCATTCTGGCAACAAATCGAAAAAGAGGGCTAAAAGATATACCAACCAAATTGGTGACACAGAAATGTATCCTCTCTCAATTCCTACCATCTTGTAATCCAAATGAAAATTTTCTCCTTCAGACAATGAAAGAATTGATTAGCTGGTGCTGCATGCATTATAATACAAAACAGATCATGATCAGAATTATTTCTATACCTGTCATGAATAGAGTCAGAATTAGGAAATGTTTCAAATCTTCTCATTAAGTATTCCTGGGACAGACTGATAGGTCCATTTAAAGCAATTCTAGGATTCCAACTCATACTCATTCACATTGGCGAAGATACCATTAAGGGAACATGACAGTTTATCAGAGTCGCTTCAGGAAAACAGGTGGAGGCAGATATTAATTTAAGCCATTAAAAGCCATTTAGAACTATGTCCCAAAAGACACTAAATTATACATACTCCTTGATCCAGCAGTACCACTAATAGACTTATACTTCAAAAATACAAAAGAAGGAATCAAAAGGCTTAAATGTTTATTATTGCTCTCTTTGCAGTACCAGAAATCAGGCAACTTGCTTCTTTGACTTCTTGAATCTTTGGAATTTTACTTATATTGAATCATCCATCTCTAATTGTAATTCCTCTGTTAATTTTCTACTGTTTCTATTTATAGCTTAGATGGTTTAATTGAAATTAAATTCTTTTGTGACCTGCTGATCTTTCCACCTACGTTGATTAATGGCCAGTGGTGATGAACCTTTTAGAGACTGAGTGCCCAAACTGCCATGCTCACCCCACATGTGAGCTGCACACCCTTACCCCAGACAGGGGAGGGAGGAAGCACTCCCATTGGACTGCTGGGCAGAGGAGTGGGTGATATAAAAAAATCCTCATGGGAGAGACAGAGAGAGACAGAGACAGAGAGAGAGAGAATGGATAGAAGGTAATCTCAAAGGGAAGGTCCTAGCAACAAGAAGGATCAAGAAAGCCTTCCACAAGGAAGTAAAATTTGAGCTAAATAATAAAGGGAATCAGGGAAGCTAAGTTAGAGTATACAGCATTTTGTAATGGAATTTGGAGATATTGTATAGGAGAAATAACAAGGATGCTAATGTAGCTGGATCATAGAGTATATACAGGAGAATAAAGTATAAAAATACTAGAAAGGTAGGAAAGTGTGAAGTCTTGAAAGGATTTAAATATTAAACAGAAGACTTTATATTTGATCCTAGAGGAATCCATTGGAGTTTACTGACAAAATGGGTAATATGGTTAAGTCTATGCTTCAAGAAAGATATCAGAATAAAGATTAGTCATAATCACTTCCCCCCTCCCTTCCTAAAAGAATCTTCTACTGTAGTTACAAATATAGAAAGCAGAATAAAATACAATTTTTGGAGTGGCTGTGTAAAATCTATTGGGCTAGGAGAACCTGGTAGCATTCCCCTTAAATATCTTGGAATAGATGGTTTAACAACAGAATGACTTTAAATACTTGTTTGAATTTAAGAAAAGTCAGATTAACAAAAATTAACTGTAATATGTTAGAATCATTGGACTATTTATTCTTCTTTTATATTCTGAAAGATAAGTAATTTCAGTAATATATTTCCAGTCAAAAGATTACCTTCCCTCCACACATTAGTACATAATTTTATAAATTGTTCTGGGCAAAAATACTCATTACTGAAGACCATTTTTCAGTAATAATCATCTCTAAAGTGAGTGAGTCTGTACCTTATGTAATTTTAAATCACCTGAACACCATGTTGAGACATAAGTGGAGGGATCTAGTCACAGGTCTGAGATTTAGAGTTAGAAGAGCCTGTGCTAAAGAATTGTTTTAAGTACTTTACAAATATTATCTTATTTGATCCCTATAACAATCATTTGAGGTTGTTATAATTCCCATTTTGCAATTGAGAAAATGGAGGCAGATAGAGGTTACATGAATTGCCTAGGGTCACACAGCTAATATATATAAATATATATATATATATGAGGCAAAAATTTTTTGACCTTCCTGACACCAAGGGCAACTCCCTATCCACTGCACCAAATAGCTACCTTTTGATAACAGAATTATAGTATATATTATCATTATATATTATTTCTATATAATATAATTATATAATATATTATCACAGCAGGCCTATCAATGGAGAATATCCAGTACTACTTGGTAACTTCTTTCATAGCATTTACAATTCCACATTTTTCTAGCAACAAAAGATCTGGAGATGCAAACCTTCCCAAATCTTGGCTTTTTCCTCAAACCATTTATCTAAGGGTATTCAATAGCACTTTCCTAAGAAGGAGTAATTTTTTTTTGTCCTTCAAAATTAAGCCTTTGCTCTATGTATATCCCCACCACCTTTATGTTTTTTGTCTTTTTCACACACTCTCTCTCTCTGCTTTTTATTCTAGTATGCAATATTTACTTTGGGTTTTGTAAAAGAAGGGAAAGAGTGGTAATATTACTACTAGACCCAGTACAATATCTTTTGAAAAATGATTTTTGCATATTTAACTTTTTGTTTCAGTATGGAGGTGTTTCTCTATAAATAATAGAAACTTCTGGGCGGTTGTCTGAAGCCTTGCTGTTTTGCTCTGTCTGATACATCTTTGGGAACATTTCTCACATAAAACTTTTTTTTCCAGAAAAAGTTACCTTTGACAGCACTGGCTCAGTGTTTAATGGAAGGATCAGCTATCTTAGGGGATGAAACGCTCCTTGGGTAAGAGACATTGTACTCAAAAGTTCATGCTAAGTCAGCAGAGAAGTTCTAAATATTAAGTGTGTCCTAGCAATGGTATTTCTTATGTGCTTGAACTTAACCATAGCATAGCAAAAATGCCTTCAGCAGCTCCTCAGAAGAAAAGCTTTAGGATGCTTATGAAGAGAGGGCATATCTAAAGTGAATTTTGCCCATTTGAAGATAAGTCTATAGAAGAGACTCTCTGTTACCTGGCAAACGAACATTTTCTGTATCTATAGTATATGCTATATTTTGTAGGACATGCAATTCAATAGACAGTTATTAAGTGACTACTATTTTAAAACAAAATAACTCTTACTTTCACAGAGATTAAATTCTACTGGGTGGGGGAAAAAGAGTGGAAGTGAGGAATAAATTATTTGATTCATTCCAAATGATTATAATGGGTTTCACTATAATACTAATTAACTAACTTTAATTATATATAAAAAAGCCTTAGATACAACCTAGAAGTCATTGGATTTAGTGAAACAGAACAAAATAAAACCTATTTGGAGAATCATTTTCAAGCACATTTGCCATTTCAAAAACAACTCATTCACATTTCTAAAACACATTAAAGTTTATAGAGTGTTTTCATCACAAATCAATAAAGTTATATAGTGATAGAGTTATAATCCTCACTACACAGAGAAGGACACTAAAGCTTATGGTATTTAAATTGCCCATGGTTAAACAACTAACCAGTATTAGAGTCAGAAAAACATGTATCTTACCTTTGGGCCCTCATCTATTTGGTTTTCTTAGCCTATAAAAAGGGGGTTTTTTTGATCTAGAAAAGGACATGCCAAGGAAGCTCTCTCATACTGAAAGAGGAAGATGGCTGTTTGGAGCATATGCATATTTGGAAAATGTAGTAGCATCCTTCATGCTTCTTGACCTTCATAGTCCCAGTCACATAGCAGGTCCCACTTCCCCCAATGTGGGATGATTTCTTTGATCTCAGAAATAAAAGGGAACAACATAAATTAGGAAGGTTGATCTCCAGAAAAAGCAAAAAGGGTTTTTTGGTTGTATATCCTGATGAAAATTTACTCAGCCAAGATAATGACAAAAATACTGGTGTGTTATCCCATTCTATTGATCTCTTCATTGTTTTCTTATTTTGTTTTTTCAGGAATATGCTGAAATTATGTGGTGAAACAGAGGACAAACTAGCCCAGGAACTTATCCATTTTGAATTACAAGTAGAGAGGGATGTGATTGAGCCACTGTTTGTACTGGCAGAGGTAAGGAATAGGGAGTGAGTGAGTGAGAGTGAAATAGGCTTGCATCTTAAACTCTTTGAAAAGTATTCTCCCTTCCTTTTCCATCTTTATAGCTTGCCACCTGACACCAGTATTTCAGGAAAATGAATATATTTTTCATCTATGATTTGTCATGTCAAACTTTAGAATGTGAAATGATAGATTAATGAGTAAATCAGTATCTACTAAATAGAACTTGAAGTCTTACCTGACAGGTATACATAACCCTCTTCCCTTCACTTTGCCAAACTCCAACCCTCTCACTTAAGTACTTTAGTATCATTATAAGTCTTCTCTATTCCAATATGCCTCAATTACCACAGCTTTTCAAGAAAGAAAAAGGAACAAAAGGGAAGAAAAGAAAAGAGAAAAGAGACTTTTAAAAAATCATGAACTTCTACCTTAACAAAAATCATAATCTACTCTTCTCTGTAAAATTCTCTTTCCTCCCTCCTCTCAACTCTCTATACAACCTAAGGATTTGTCATATAAATGAACAGATAATATATTTGGTGTAATTGCTGGGAAGTCTTCACAGAGAGATTTAAATAGCATTTGTTTTTTGGATAGCTAAGAGTCTTTGGTCTTAGACCCAAATTCCTGATGTCAGATAATACCTGATAATGTATTCCTTTGTATTTAGAGGCAATGTGAATATTACCTTAGATATTGTCTGACATTGTCTTAGATATTTCTGAAAAGATAAATATGTGGTCTATTCTTTTCTTGCTTCTTTGACCTTGAAATTTTGAGATTATACTTATATTGAACAGTCCATCTTTAATTGTAATGCTTCTATTGCTTTTCTGCTATTGCTAAGTGTTATATTGTGCAAGTCACTCAATTCAGCTTTGGCTATGAAAATGGAAATACTTTTTCATACTTTCTTTAGGGCTGGTGTTTTATTCTAAATACTGGCATTCATTCATATTATTTCCTTATGTGAAGATCTCAGGCAATGATGATTTATTTCTATTTTTAGTCCATTTCATTTTCTGATTCTCACTTATCTACACCATGTCTGCTGGGCCTGAAACAAAAATGTTACTGCAGAAGAATTATCATTTTTAAATTGTTCTAAAAGAGAATTAAAAACTCCATATAATTAGCAAAAATGCTGCATAAGAATAATAATTTTAGAGTTTCTAAAAAAGGAAAAAATAATTAAATTAAAGGTCTTACACAACAAAAAAAGAATAACATTCTCTTCTTAGTGATTAATTTTGAACTATGCCTTTAATTTAGATTTGCCTACCACCTCATCCTCTCTTTTTCCTCTTTTCTTCTGCAGAGGGTTAACTTGCTCTATTAAACTGAAGTCTAGAATAAAAGGAATATATGAAATTTTATTCTGGCAAACTAATGAAATTTCTTTAGCAAACTCATAACCATCACACATTCACATACATCAGATTCATCTGGATTTTGTTTTCCACTATCAACTTTTTAAAAACTTCTTTTGATAACACATTTTTATACCATAGCTTGAAACCATGCTGAATCTCCATTGAACTTTCTGTTGTAACAAACAGTAAATCAAAACCAACACTATTATTTCTTATTATTACAGGTGGAAATTCCAAATATTCAAAAGCAAAGGAAACATTTAGCAAAGTTAGTGCTGGACATGGATTCTTCCCGAACAAGGTAAAAAGGGGACAGTTTTTGGTATCTCATTTGTGCTAGCTTATTAGATGATTCTGGTTAGGATGCTTCTCATGTGTTCAACCTGATCTGGGGTATAAAATGATAAGCAGTCTTTTAATCTGTGACAATTCTTAGATGTTTTAAAGCCCCTTAAGTATAGCTATTTTTCTCCCAAAGTTATCTACCTCTTTTTACTTTGTGACCAAATGTCAAAGTCTTGATATTTCAAAATGATTTGCAACACTAATTTAGCAGATGTCCTACATTTTATATGATCACATTTTTGCTGTGTTCTCTGTGCACATTTTCCTGTCCTATTGATCTATGGGGGTGGGGAGTGATTTATAAGTTCATGAACATGGATATAGATAATATAGTATAAGTTTCTGCTTTAGTGTCTTCCCTCTATATTCACACTGCTTCCTATTTGATTTTGGAAGAACAAACTGTTTTTTGGTTGAAATTCTGTAGATCACAACCTAGGCATAATCCTTAAAATCCTCTCACTCCCTATATCCAATCAATTGCCAAAGTCTAACAATTTTACTTTTATAACATCTCTCACCCTTCTGTCCTCTGTATATGTATACTACACACCCCTTTCTCTCCTCTGACATTGCCACCACCCTGGTGCAGGTCCTTTCACTTCATGTCTAGACTATTGTCTAGACATGTCTAGACTACAGACTAATTGGGATTTCTAGACACTTCATGTCTAGACTATAGACTATTGGGATTTTCACTTACTGTCTCTCGTTCAGGGAATGCTCCCCACCCCCCTTATCTCTGCCTGCCACTTCCCTGACTCCTTTTAAATCCCAGGTAAAATCACACCTTCTAGACTTCTGGTGCAAAGACCATGGAGTGAGATAACAACCTTTCTAAACCTTCTCAAATTCTCCTCCAAATAATCTTAAACAAAAGTCTCATCTCAAATTTTGGAGAAATGAAGCAGTTTTATAGACCAGAGCAGCTTAGAGGATCAGCACAAGAACTATGTCTCCTTGGGGTTGGAGGGGTATGAAGTCCAAGCAGGCAGCCCAAAAGCAGACAGCACCAAGAGCAGAACCACACAAGGCCCTACTTCCTCAGCAGTGTGGCCCAAACATGATGCAAGCCTCCTGCAAGGCCCCATTCCTGGGGCTGGCCAGCAACAAGGCCCTGACCCTTGATACTGGCCAGCAGTTAGGATTTACTCTCCAATATAAGTCAGCAATGAGGTCTCTCACCAGTGCAAGCCAGTAGTGAAGCCCCCTACTAGTATAAGCCAACAGCTATATCCTAAGACCTGATGCAAACCAGAAGCAAAGTCCTAAGTCTATCCCAAGCATAAGGAACATGGGACTCTTTCCCACCCACAAGAAGAACTCAATTTTACTATACAGTAAAAAAAAATTACACAATAACCTGGTAAGAATGAACATAAAACAAAAAAAGAGAATCTAATCCTAGAATGTTACTATTGTGACAGGGAGGCTCAAGATACAAATATAGAAGAGGACAGTGTTTTCAAAATAACTACACATGAAGCATCAAAGAAAAAGGTAAATAAAAGTCAGGCCTAGAGACAGGAGGTCCTAGGTTCAAATCTGGCCTCAGACACTTCCCAGCTATGTGACCCTGGGCAAGTCACTTGACCCCCATTGCCCACCCTTACCACTCTTCCACCTATAAGCCAATGCACAGAAGCTAAGGGTTTAAAAAAAAAATAAAATAAAAATGTAAATTGTCTCAAACCCAAAAAGATCTCATGGAAGAACTCAAAAAGGACTTTAAAAATAAAATAATAGAAGAAAAATTGAGGGGAAATGAGAGTATAAAGTAGGAAAACAATGAAAAAAGAATCCATAGTTTGGTAAAGAAAAAAAGTGAGAAAGGATATCAAATATCTGCAAAAAAAAAAAAACTCCCTAGAATTGGCCAAATGGAAACATGAGTACAGAAATCCACTGAAGAAAAGTTCATAAAAAGTAGAACTAACCAAATGTATCTTCATATAACTTCATTTAAAAATAGTTCCTTAAAAATTAGAATTAGACAAGTATAAATTAATGACTATATGAGATTTCAAGAAGAAAATGTGAAGAAAAACAATTGAACTGGTGAATAGACTACAAAGAGATAATTTAAGAATTATTAAACTACCTTAAAACCATGAGCAAAAAAAATAATAACCTAGACATCATATTCCAAGAAATTATCAAGAAAACCTTCCCTGACATTCTACAATCAGAGGGCAAAATAAAAATTGAAAGAAGACACTGATCACCTCCTGCAAAGGATCCCAAAAATAAAAATCCCAGAAATATTATAGCCAAGTTCCAGAGCTTCCAGACCACAGAAAAAAATACTTAAAGCAGCCAGAAACAATTCAAATACCATGGAGTCACAATCACAATTACACAGGATTTAACATCTTTAACTTTAAAGAAT
Organism: Gracilinanus agilis; assembly: GCF_016433145.1. Taxonomy (NCBI): domain Eukaryota; kingdom Metazoa; phylum Chordata; class Mammalia; order Didelphimorphia; family Didelphidae; genus Gracilinanus; species Gracilinanus agilis. The sequence goes on from NC_058133.1 coordinate 241,667,118, forward strand.
CACAGGGCTTGGATTATGATATTCTGGAAGGCAAAGGAACTAATATTGCAACTAAGAATCGTCTATCCAGTGAAACTCAGCATAATCCTTCAAGGCAAAAATGGATACTTAATGAAATTAAGAACTTTTAATAATTCTGAATGAAAAGATCAGAGCTGCATAGAAAATTTGACATTCAAACAGAAGACTCAGGAGCAAGATAAGAAAGTAAACAGGAAAGAGAAAATGAAAATGAAAGGGATTCAATAAAGTTAAACTGTTAACTGTGAATATTCTTATATGGAGAGATAAATATTTTATAACCTCTATAAATTTTGTCAACATTAGGGGAATTGGAATATACATAGATAGAGGATGTGGTATGAATTCTTTGTAATGGGATAAAATTCAAAAAATTAATAGGAGAAGATAGAAGACTGCACTGGAAGAAGAGGGAAGAGATAGATAGAATGAGCCAGATTAAGTATTAATTAATTTATAACAAATTATAAATTAATTAAATTAAAAATTAAATGAGACTTGAAAAGCTATTTCAATAGAGAGGAAGATGGAAGAATGGAGGACAACTCTCAAACCCTACTTTCATCAGATTTAACTAAAAAAGACAATAATGTACACATTCATATATATAAATCTATATTAACTTAAAGGGAAGACAGATTGGGGGAGACAATGATCAGAGAAGTAAAACACTCATGAGGAGAGTCAAAATTAAAAGAGATAGAAGAAGAAGAAACAGAATATGTAGGGAAATAGTTGTCATAACTGTAGATGTGAATGGGATGAATTCACCTGTAAAACAGAAGCAGATGGCAAAATGGATTAAAAACCAGAATCCTGCAATATGCAAGCACAGTCACATACAACAAGGTAAAGGGCTGGAGTAGAATTTATTATCCTTTCAGCTAAAGTAAAAAAAGCAGAGATAGCAATCATGATCTCAGACAAAGCTAAAATAAAAATAGATCTAATTTTAAAAGATAAGGAAGGAAATTTTATCTTGCTACAAGGTACCATAGACAATGAAATAATATCAATACTAAACATATAGGTACCAAGTGGTATAGCATCCAGATTTTTAAAGGAGAACTTAAATGAGTTACTTAAGAGCTTTAGAAAAGCATATTTCCCTTGTGGTTAAAATGTGGGGAATATATTGATTTACATGTAGGATCACAAAATTTAGATAAATGCACATATTATTAATTATATATGTATTAATTTGAAATGGCAAAATCTCTTCTAAAGCACAGGCAGTATATATGTTAGACAGCAGCTGCTGTGAGATGCAAGCAGCAGTTGAAAGAAGTTGGAGGAAGCAGGAGTGCCATTGCTATTGGCAATCCAGAGTAGCAGGAATGGCCAGAAGAAGAAATTTGTCTGTGTTCTCAAAGAACAGTATTCTCAAAGTATGGTTTTTGGTGAGAGAGACACATTGATAGTTCACTAGATACCTTGGGATCACAAGATGTTAGAGAAAGGTTTCTCAACAGTCTCATTTATTATAAATAATCTAACAGTTACCTTCATACAACCAACTCCCTCACTTCTTTGATCAGAAGTGTGAGAAGTTTGGAACTGCAAGGGCTGCAGAGGCCCCAGATGCCACACCATTCTGTTTATGTTCTTAGATGGGGCAACTTGCAACAATCTGTCAAAAAGAGAGAGCAAAGTGCCCAAAGTTTTTAGAGCTGAATCTTATACTATGGGAAGGATAGTAAAAAGGGAAAACATGAGTTGAATTCTTTTGCCAGTGAAGAACTTGCTCACTTGTGGCAAGGAAAAGTTCAAATTCAAGAAAATGTTCAATTCAAGAAGTCATAGTGGTTTAACAGAGGGCATCCACAAGGTGGGAGTTTCTTTAACTGTGTTTCTAATGACTAAGGGTTTAGGGAAGGTGGCAAGGTTTCTGAGTGAAGTTAAAGTTGAGGCCAGCAAATCAGAAAGAAGAATGTCACTTTGCAGACTTGACTAAGATCTTAATTTGGAATTTTAAAATTTCAAATTTAAAAGGTCACTTGGGCCAAGATAGACATAGAAGTACCAGTATCATTTATCTTGACAGAGATATCAAGCTTGAATAAGGAAAATAAGTACAACTGCTGAGGAATGACTCTTTCTGTTTGGAGTCACAAAAAGAGAAAGTAGGAGCTACTAGGGAAGAACAAGACTGAAGATAGAGTTGTCAATAAGACAAAAGCAAACTTTAAAGTCATCACAGGGGGAAAAAAAACAGAAAGAAAATTTCTTCACAAAGATTCTCCCTTGTGAGAAGAAGAGACTGGAAGGATCTACTCCTCACACATGGACAGGGGACAGTGAAACAGTAGAGGGAATGTAAGAGACATATGATAGGAATCTTTTAGGTATCTTAATGAGGGAAATAAACTCTTTTAGGAAAGAGCAATTACAAGTAAAATGAGGTATCGAAAAGGTAGTATGTCGTTGAAGGTAAAATGGATCATTAGTGTTGAATAGCAAAAAAACTGAGTTTCCTATATGAGAGGGAAAAGGGAGATATAAATAAGCTCTTTAGTCTCAGACAAAAGTTAAAGAGAGGCCAAGGAATGACAGGGGGTGATAGTCTGGCTCAGATTTGATGCTATTGTTTGAGAAAACTGTATCATTGGGGAGGGCTAACCTGAAAATTTCCCAACAGTAGCCTTTCAGCTCTTTACTTAGGGATAGGCAAATAGTGATAGGGGTCATCTGTTCAGAAATCATTCATTCTGATGGGTGGTTTGACAGCCTCAGGAGGGATTAGACATTCATGCCTGAAAACAATGACATTAGAAACATTTTCAAATAAATTCTCAGTATTCAGTCTCAAATAGCAAAGTCTTGTTGGTAAGTGTAAATTGTGCATCCACAATAATGTAAGTAGGTAGACACTACAGAGTTAGGTTCTTTTTGTTGTTGTTGTTGTTAAGTGCTAAAAATCATATTAAATGTGTCTTTAATTATAGCCAGACAAGTGAGCAAAAGAGGAGGTAGCTAAGGTAAGAGAGATAGGAAGTACAAGAAGTGAGGATTTGAGATCAGTATGCATGTAGCTAATAGGATAAAAATGAAATAAAAGAGAATTTAATAAAATGATGACCAACAATGGTCTAAAATAAAAGGAAATTTAAGATTTAAGCAAAGAAGTATTATACTGAAGCTAAGAGATATCCTAGTTCCTCAAAATAAGTTACTTAAGAATTAGACACTGTAAGGATGGGCTAGCCATTTGAGGAAGTTCCAAGGGGACTCACAGAGAGAAAAATAAATAATTATTACTTACTTAAGAAATAGGGCAACCTATGGTGGGTTTTTACTTTAAAGGTTGTAGTTTTATAGATTTATGGTGTTAACCAATCAGCAGGCTGATAACTTTACTAAGCAGAGATTCAAATTAGAAATAGTTTTTCTTTTTTTTTTATAGGCAATGGGGGTCAAGTGACTTGCCCAGGGTCACACAGCTGGGAAGTGTCTGAGGTCAGATTTTTGAACCTAGGACCTCCCATCTCTAGGTCTGGCTCTCAATCCACTGAGCTACCCAGCTGCCCCCTACAGCATATTTTTTAATCTTTATTCAGGAAGAAGTTATAGAAGTTTCAATAACTGCTTTTAGAGGCAGCTGGGTAGCTCAGTGGAGTGAGAGTCAGGCCTAGAGACAGGAGGTCCTAGGTTCAAACCCAGCCTCAGCCACTTCCCAGCTGTGTGACCCTGGGCAAGTCACTTGACCCCCATTGCCCACCCTTACCAATCTTCCACCTATGAGACAATACACCGAAGTACAAGGGTTTAAAAAAAATAACTGCTTTTAAATTAACTTTTAAATTCATTCTTAAACCTGATTAAATTTAATAAATAAATAGATGTAGATATAGATATAGAATAGATATAGATATAGATATAGATATATACTTGATCTTTTCTCTAACAGATTTCCCCATTCATGGTATAAAGCCTACTCTATGTAAAAATAATAATGATGAGACACACAAATGAAGACAAAAAACTAGAAAATAAAGTTTCAAAATTGTTTCTAGATACTTTTGATAGATAACATCAAAAGTATCTTCAGTGGTAAATGAAGTGAAGCTCAAAGATGAACTTCCCTTCAGGGCCAGGCACAAGGAACACTAAAGAGACTCTTGTTTATGAAAAATAAGCAATTTATTTAAATATGTATATATGAAAAAGGATTTCTAATTCTAAGGGATTCTAACTCCACCCAAATAAACTCCCAGGTCCCACAAGGAACCGCTTCTCCTGTAGTTCACAGGCTACGCTAATCCTCCTTGATCTAACTAACCAAATTTATACTATTCTAAATAAACCTAACCACTATAACTCTTAATTTTGCCTTTAAATTATAAAGATAACCAAGGCTAGCTGGTTGAGTCCCCACAAGAATCAAGTTAAGACTCTAAGCCTTAACAGACTCAGAGCCCAAATGAAAGACCAGTTTTTATTTGGTCTTTTCAGAGTTTAACCAATCTATGAACAGTAACAGATAAATGAATAGTGTTTCCCAAGTTGGAAAAGAAAACACTCCACTCCTTCAAGTATTTTCACTCAGACAAATAGAGAGAGGCAAAAATGTTACCTTCTCTAGCTCTGAGAAAGAAAGAAACCTGCGTATGACTGTCAGTTGCTAGAAGCCCACTCTTGGAATGCCACACCCAGAGAGTGTAACTGTCATAGAAATAACAGTTATAAATGTCAACAGTGGAAATTAACATTCTCTCTCAGCTCTATTTGAAACTCCAATTCTTCCTCAAACCAGCTTCTCTACTTCATATCTTTAAACTAATAAAACAATACTTATTTTCTAATATCATCCTTATGTATATGAACAAACTGCTATTTCAATCTCTTTATGTGATCAGAATCATATACATTTTATTTACAGTTTCCTTTATCAGTGGTAAAGTTTATGTGTATGCAATAAAAAAGTAAATTGGATGTAGCTATTATGGTCAGGCTCATAGAAAAGTTTTGCAGTAAGTCAAGTGACTTTATAATACCACAGTATATAATATAACTTAGACATCCCTCAAGTTCATAGATAATTAAGAAAAATGCTTACTTCTAAATTACATTAGAACACAAAATTTTAATATCATGATGCCCTAAAAAATATAATCCATCAGAGATCTAAAATTTAGCCAAAGAAATAGAAGAAATTAAAAATCCCTAGATAAAAACTAAATTGGAAATCCTAAAAATCAAAGGAGAAATTAATAAAATTGAAAGTAAAAGAACTATTGAACTAATAAATAAGACCAGGAACTGGTACTTTGAAAAAACAAATAAAATAGATAAAGTACTGGTAAATCTAATTTAAAAAAGAAAGAAGAGAATCAAATTACCAGTATCAAAAATGAAAAAGGGTGATTTCATCTCTAAGAGGAGGAAATTAGGTAATTGTTAAGAATTATTTGGCAATTATATAGCAATAAATATGATAATCTAGGTGAAATAGATGAATATTTACAAAAATATAAAATGCCTAGATTAACAAAAGAGGAAATAGAATGCTTAAATAATTCCATCTCAGAAAAAGAAATTGAACAAGCCATCAAGGAACTCCCTAAGAAAAAATCCCCAGGGCCATAAACATTTAAAGAACAACCAATCCCAATACAACACAAACTATTTGACAAAATAAGCAAAAGAGTCTTACCAAGTTCCTTTTATGATACAAATACAGCACTGATTCCCAAACCAGAAAGAACAAAAACAGAAAAAGAAAATAACAGACCAATCTCCTTAATGAACATAGATGCAAAAACCTTAAATAAAATACTTGTAAAGAGCCTATATAGCAAGTCATCACAAGGATTATCCACTATGACCAGATGGGATTTAATCCAGGAATGTAAGATTGGTTTATCATTAGGAAAACCATCAACATAATTGATAATATAAATAACCAAACTAACAGAAATCACATCATTATCTTCTAAGATGCAGAAAAAGCCTTTGACAAAATACAACACCCATTCCTATTAAAAACACTAGAAAATATAGGACTAGAAGGGCCTTTCCTCAAAATAATAAACAGTATTTATTTAAAACCACCAGCAGGTATCATCTGCAATAGAAATAAGTTAGTAGCCTTCCAATAAGATCAGGAGTGAAGCAGGAATGCCCATTATTGTCACTATTATTTAATATTGTACTAAATATGCTAGTGGTAGCAATTAGAGATGAAAAAGAAATTGAAGGTATTAAAGTAGGCAGTGAGGAAACTAAACTATCACTCTTTGTAGATGGTATGATGATACTTAGAGAACGCTAGAAAATCAACTAAAAAGCTGGTAGAAATAATTAGTAATTTTAGCAAAGTTACAGGACTCAAAATAAATCCACATAAATCATTAGCATTTCTATTTATTTTCAATAAAAATCAACAGGAAGAGTTAGAAATAGAAACTTCATTTAAAATCAACCTAGGTAATATAAAATATTTCGGAATCTATATGCCAAGACAAATTCAGGAATTATATGAACACAACTACAAAATACTTTTCACACAGATAAAACTAAATCTAAACAACTGGAAAACCATTAATTGTACATGGATATTATAAGCTAATATGATAAAAAATGACAATACTATACCTATCAAACTACCAAAAAACTTTTTTTACAGAATTAGAAAAAATTATAACAAAGTTCATTTGGAAGAACAAAAGATGAAGAATATCAAGGGAACTAATTAAAAAAAAAAAAGTATGAAGGATGGAGGCCTAGCAATTGCAGATCTTAAACTGTACTCTAAAACAGTGACCATCAAAACAATATAGTACTGGCCAAGAGACAGAAGGGAGGACCAAGGGAATAGATGTGGGGTAAATATCCTTAGCAAGATAGCATGTGACAAACCCAAAGATTCAAGCTTTGGGGACAAGAACCCACTATTTGACAAAAACTGCTGAGAAAATGGAAAAACAGTATGGGAGCGACTAGGTTTAGATCAATATTTCACACCATATACCAAGATAAATTCAGAATAAGTAAATGACTTAAATACAAAGAGGGAAATTATAAGTAAATTAGGTGAACATAGAATAGTTTACCTGTCATATCTATGGGAAAGGAAAGAATTTAAGACCAAGCAAGAGACAGAGAACATTATAAAATGTAAAGTGAATAATTTTGATTATATTAAATTTAAAGGTTTCTGTACAAACAAAACCAATGCAACCAAAATTAGAAAGGAAGCAACAAATCAGGAAAAAAATTTTATAACAAAAACCTCTGACAAAGTTCTAATTTCCCAAATTTATAAGGAGTTAAGTCAATAGTACAAGAAAGCAAGCCATTCCCCAATTGACAGATGGTTAAGGGTGTTATAAACAAAAAGGGATGTCCTAAGGAGATATAGATATATAGTGATGTGACTGTATCTATCTGTATTTCCCTAGCTGCAGATGATGGAGGAATACCAACTCTGATCACCCTTGATAGTTGTTATAATTTCCCCTTTCTTCTAACAGTTGCCCAGGGAGGACCCCCGAGTGGTTAGATGGATGGGTAACCTTTCCAAGTGCAACCTGGGGTTGGATAAATTAATATAGGGCTTTGATTTGCCTTGGATCATGTTTGATATCTGACTGCGTCGACTCCCTCCCCAAGGGTCATGATATAAAGAACACTCAGGAAGGTACTTGTTAAACTCTCTTTATCTAAAATCAGGGAAAGGATAAACAGGACAAGGAATGGGGATTGGAGACCCTATCAATCTATTATCTATGCCCAGTTGACAATCAGGACTGGAGGCTATTGATATAGTAGAAGCTGGAGCTTTACTTTCTCAACTACTTCTGGCCCAGCCTGGCCACAGCCAAGTCAGAGAATAGGGAATGCTATTGATGCAGCTATGTTGGTGATCTTATTTTCTCAGCTTTCTCACTACCAGTGTTTGGTGATGCACTAGCTCTCACAGTCATCAGGAAATATTCAGATCTATTCCTACCCTCTTCTTCATAGACCTCCCTGCCTCCCTTCACCACCCACTCAGAGATTTCCCAGTCCAGAGACTCCTGTCCAAAAGACCTCCAGAGCCCAGAGAGACCTAAAGAGACCCCCTCCAAGTGGCTGTTAGGGATATTTATGCTGTCAGGCCAACTGCCATTTGCCCCTGGCTCACGGCACCTGGGAACATTCCATGTTTCCCAACTGCCTTCCCTGTCATTCAAGATGGCATCCATCACTTCCCAGATTGTGAAAATAACAAGGGATATGAACAGCCAGATTTCAAATAAAGAAATTGAAACTATCAATAAGCACATGAAAAAGTGCTCTAAACCTTTCATAATTAGCAAAATGCAAATCAAAACAACTCTGAGGTACCACCTCACACCTAGCAGATTGGCCAATATGACAATAAAGGAAAATAATAAATGTTGGAGGGGTTGTGTCAAAATTGGGACACTAATGCATTGCTGGTGGAGTTGTGAATTGATCCAACCATTCTGGAAAGCAATTTGGAACTATACCCAAAGGGCTTTAAAAGAATGCCTACCCTTTGATCCAGAAATATCATTACTAGGTTTGTACCCTAAAGAGATTACAATGAAAATTTTTTGTACAAAAATATTCATACCTGTGCTCTTTGTGGTAGCAAAAAATTGGAAAATGAGAGGGTGTCCCTCTATTGTAGAATGGCTGAACAAATTGTGGTATATGATGGTGATGGAATACTACTGTGCTGTAAGGAATAATGAACTGGAGGATTTCTATATGTACTGATACAGGACCTGTATCAGAGTGAAATGAGCAGAACCAAAAGAACATTATACACAGAAATTGAAACATTGTGGAACAATACAATGTAATGGCTTTAAGCTATCAGCATCTCAAGGGTCAATTGAATCAGCACAGTGAGGGGGCTCTCAAATCTTCAGTCCTCATACCATCTGGTAAACTAATAACCTAGAAAATAAGCCAAAAATAGCATCAAGGAAGGACTGGAGTTTAAGAGGGTACCCCAGCTTCCCAGAAAACAAAGCCTACCTATTATTAGAGATAAATTTATGACTACATGATTGGAAACCCTATCTTGAAATTGAGTCTAAAGTTTATAGCTTGATGATAAGCAACTATCTTAGTAACTGAAATCAGTAGACACAAGTTTTCTTGGGCAATTTCCAGTTTTTCAAATTATGGATCTAAAGAGGAAAATTATAAGGGCATTGCTCTGATGTGTCTGTAAGATTTCTTGTTTTATGATGCTGAGCTAGTTTTGTCCTCTGAAATGGCTATGTAGCCTTAATGATACATATTGTTTTTCTAAGTAGTTTGTCTATATCACATTTCAAAATGAGAGAATCTTAGAATTGAAAGGGTCTTCATGAGTCATATACTCATCAAATACATACTTTCAAAAGAGATGTCTCTAGGATGGGAGAACCTATTCTCTCACCCCACTCCTACCAAGACAACCTATTATACAGTTCAATATCCCTGTTAGTTTTTCCTTCTTAAAGCTAAATCTGGCTCTTTGTCACTTTAACTTGTTTCTGGTCCTGTCAGGGCCAAGTAGAATATCTCTTCCAAATGAGAGGTGTTGGAGTATGGAACCTAGATATATCTTCCATAACTCTTTCTTTTCTTTTCTCCAGGATAAATAGTCCAAATTCCTTCAAACAATTATCTTGTGGCATAGTTTCTAGTTCCCTCATCATTCTGGTCACCTTGCTGTGGACAAACTAATTTTTCAATGTTCTTTCTAAAGTGTGGTACCCAGAACCCATTTGTCCAATTGTTCAGTCGTGAATGACTCTTTTTGACTCCATAGACCATATTGTCCATGAGATTTTCTTGACAAAGATACTAGAGTGGTTTGTCATTTCTTTCTCCAGTGCATTAATGCAAAAAGAGATTTTCCTAGGGTTTCTGAGGCTACATTTTGAACTCAGGTCTTCCTGACTCCCGGTCTGGTAATCCATCCACTGACTGGAATGAAGCTAATATTACAATTGTAGATTGATTGATAAAGCAAAATGGTACTATTATCTCCCATATTCTGGACACTGGACCTCTCAATACAGCATAAATTTATACAATCTTTTCTTGACTGCTTTGTCATTGCCATTCAGAAATTATATCACTGGGTCAAAGGGTATGCATAACTTTATGGCTCTTTGAGCATGGTTCTAAGTATTTCTGTACTCCTTACGGGAAAAAAATTTCTAATTCTTTCAGTTTGTATTTGTAATAGTTACTTTCTTCTTTGGGTGGGGATTTCTATGATAATTTTAATACTAATTTAATACTAAATCTTTGGTTTACTTATACCTCTAGTTTTATTTCTTAAATTGGGGCTTTGTGCCAGAATTTAGCTCTTCCCCTTATTGCATTTTGGGTGTTTAGACACCTAGTTCAACTGAGTTCCTGGGTTGATCTCTATTTTTTGAGGTTAAGTCCTTTGAGGTTCAGAGAACTGTGTTTTAAGGTCACTATAAAGGCATCTCATGTCAGGTCAAATCAATAAACATTTATTCAGTGCTAGAAGCTTCTCTAAATCCTGGGATATAAATGTCAGCAAAAAGAAAGAAAATATTTGCTCTTAAGAAGTTTATATTCTAGGGGGGCAGCTGGATAGCTCAGTGGAGTGAGAGTCAGGCCTAGAGACAGGAGGTCCTAGGTTCAAACCCGGCCTCAGCCACTTCCAGCTGTGTGACCCTGGGCAAGTCACTTTACCACCCTTGCCCACCCTTACCACTCTTCCACCTATGAGAAAATACACCAAAGTACAAGGGTTTAAAAAAAAAGAAGTTTATATTCTAGTGACAGAAGTACTACTTTTCAGAAACAAACACTTTTACTCTAGAGCAAGAAATTAAATGTATTATCAGATGATGTATACAAACCATCCCAGAAGCTGCACATGAGACTATACCCTCAGGATAAAAAATGTTAAAACTCCCTTAACTGATTTTATTGAATTGTGTTTCTTATGGTTTTATAAAGGTTTTTTTGTTTGTCTTTGGATCTATATGGAAGATAGCTTTAAACAGGAAATTACTAAGAGGGATCTTAATTAGGAGATTTTTTGCAATAATTATGGCAAATGGCAATAAATACAAGTCAAAGTCTTTTCTGTGCAAAGATTTTCTCAACCATATAAATGACAAATGACAATTCAACCTTGGCTTGAAGACCAACAGGGAAGAAACCCATCACTTCCCAGTACAGTACAGTCCATTTTGGGGTAGCTCTGATAGGAAGTTTTTCCTGATGTCAAAACTAAATTTGTCCCTGAAACTTCCACAGATTGTTTTGCTGACATATACTTTATCAGAATGGGATTTGTGTGTATACTTTTTGCAACAGTTCTATTTATTTAATCAAACTATGGAATTCTGAGGTTATTAGCAAAAGTGAATGTTATACATTTTTTTCAATTTGCATGATACTGTTATCCTGAGACCCTTTCTAAAGTTGAACATTTCCCATGTAATTCAAAGTTATTCACAAATTCTCCTAATTCTTAGAAATTCTTCAGGAGAGAGACATAAAATAATATTCTTTGTTTTTCTAAAGAGAAAACTAAGACGAACAGAGGAGAATGACTAGATTTAGTTAGTGCTGGTACTACTAGAAATTGACCTTCTAACTCATGACTATACATTCCTACTTCTTGCTTTAAAAATGGGATAGTATTATGGTCTGGTCTACAGCTTCCTGGGTAACACCATCAGGTGTTTATAGTTCCTGGAGATTTCAGCTCTTCTTCCCATTATCCCTATTTATGTAGGACCATATTCCTACTTCAGGATGGGAGCAGCTTCTCTGCTCTCCCAGTGCCCTCTGAGATCCTAGGGAGAATAAAGGGAGAAATGACTCCACCTAGGGAAACCCTGTCCTGCAGAAATAGTAACAGCACAGAGTCACAGTGGTCCAAAGGATGTTGGGGCCCAGGGGAGAGAAGTAAAGGATAGGGATTGGAGGGGCTTGGGTGGGGTCACAAGAAGTAGTCAACCACTGGCTTCTTGGAATGGATGCCCCAGGTTTCTCTGAGGTGCAGGTTCAAAGATAATGAAATCCTATTTCATGTCTCTCTTTTTTTCTTGTTTCCTACAAGGTGGCAGCAGACCTCCAAATCTTCAGGTTCATCCAGCAACTTGCAGCCAACAGGTGCCAAAGCTGATGCCCTGAGGGAAGAAATGGAGGAGGCTGCAAACCGAGTAGAAATATGCAGGGTACTTACTCATCCCCTACCTTGCCCCATATTGTCCTTTACCTAAAGGCAGACTAAGAAAGAGAGAGACGTATTAGCACACATACACACATACTCACAAGTTGTCCTTTTGAGCTGAAACTCAGAGTGTCTGTAGGTACTAGTCTCTAATTCTTTAGTATATTCCTATCAATGATTCTTGGTTTTTTTTAACATTTATATATATATAGTTATAAATGGTTTCCTTTGAAATCCTATACGTTTTATTTTGTGCACTGAAAAACATTATTCTGAAAAAGTGACCAAAGGCTTCATCCTACTACCAGAGGAATTCATGATACACAAAAAAAGGTTAAGAACACTTGTTCCTTATTTTAGATCCTAGTAATTCTTTCGGAAGAATAGAAATTAGTAGGTCTGAGGAATATTGAGAAAGAAATTTGACGGCATTCTAGACTACACTGTTTCCATTAGTCCTCATGTATATTAAAAGAAGAGAATATGTTTATTGTACTTACCTTACTTTGATGCACCTATCACTACTGAATTTTTTTAAGTATCATAAATTTCTATATAGGGCTCTGTCAGTGGGAAATTCAAACTCATTACTAATATCAAATTTTGATACTGCTTTCTCTCCAAATTTTGTGTCATGTGTAAATTAGCTAAGCTATCTATGTCTCTAGGTAGGTTATTGATAAAAATTTTAAATAGTCCATGTTACACCACTAGAGACTTCCATCAAAGTTGGCATTGAAACATTAATAATTATTCTTTGTATATGGCCAAGTAACAAATTCTGGATTTATCCAGCTATACTAGCTCACATCAACACTAATGCACATTTCTCAACTATGTCTGCACAAATAATATCAGAAAAAATTTTACAAAACCCCTTACCCCCAAAGAAGGACATTCTACTTTAGACTGATTGAAATTTTAGAAAACTTTTCCTTTGCTTCTATTGAACTTATATGCTTTTTCCCAGTACTGCTCTCTGTGCCTAAGTGAATTGTAACGTGCTGCCTCAAATATTGAAACTCATGTTTCATCAGTGTTATATTGTTTTCATGACGACTTGATTACCATTTTGCCCTCCACAGGACCAGCTCTCAGCTGATATGTACAATTTTGTGGCCAAAGAAATTGATTACGCAAACTACTTTCAAATGGTAAGACCCAGAAGAGTGGAATTATTTTGAATTGTGGTTTCTTGAGTAACTATAGAAAGACTATGAGTATAAGAATAAAAGGTTAAAAAACGGAGACTTTCACTCTTCCTGGCTAAGGATACTCCTAGTCATATTTATATAAGAGACAACATGAAACACAATGGATAAATGAATACTGGACTTGAAGTTAGGAAGACATATGATGGAATCCCGACAGATATTTTCTAACTGTACTACCATAATCAAATTATATAAACTCAATCAGTTTCGGTTTTCTCATCACTGAAATGAGAATAATAATATGTATAGTTTTTCCTTCACAGAATTGTTGTAAGGATCAAAGGAGATAACTGAAAAGTTTTATTCAAATATCAAGTATCTTGTCATGATATGAAACATTAGACTTCCGTGTTCTCCTTATTTAGAATGTTATTTTTTTTAGGTTTCTCCAAATGCCTAAAAATAAAAAAGAATCATCAATTACTTAACACTAAATCTGTACACCTTTCTCATTTTTACATGCTAATGGAAAAGGATTAAGTAAAACATAAACTATCACCAATTAGAGCTTTTTAAAATTATAATTTAGTCTTATGAGTTAAAATATATTAAACATTTGACTTCTACAAAATTTTAATAGTTTTAAACTTTATTCATAAATGTAGCAAATAAAACAAGAGCTTTGATTACACGTCATGGCCAGGGGAGAAAAGAGATAGGGAGGATAAAGGGGAGAAAGTAAGAAGTTATAGTTTTAGAAAAAAAGAGAGAAAGTTAAAAATAAAAGAATATAAGGAAAATAATACTTTATTGGGATGAAAACTTATAGACAAAAGAAGAAAATAAGTCTAAAAAAGTTTAGTATGTTCTCTAAGTCGTTTTATTATTCTTTTACATAATGTAAGCACCACAAAGTCTCACATAAATGTTTCATCATGGCTTAAAGATGACCCTGGATTCTTGAATATCAGAAGACAATAAGCTTTGTCAGAATCTCACCATCTATGGTCCTAGCCATATTCAAATTTAAATCTATTTTTGGAGCCTAATTAAGTTACTATTGAAGAGGTTTATCACCATGCCTTGGTAATAGATGTTTTTAAACACAGAAACCCATGAAGCAAAGATAAAAACAAAATGGCCCTCCATCCTGTTTGTTCTGCCATGACATTGGCATAGTGGTAGAAAAGGAGATAGAGGATACTCACAATTTTTAACTTTAATTATATATAACTTTAACTAGACTTTAACCCCTAAGTATAGTGGTGGGGAACATCTAGATGGAACAGTGGATAGAATGCTGGCCTAGAATCAGGAAGACTTCCATAGTATCAAATCTAACCTCAGATACTTACTAGCTATTGTTTGTTTTAAATTCAGGGAAGCGTCTAGCAGACTTCCTATGGACACGTGGGGACTATCAGATTACATTTCCTGTGATTCAAATGGGTTTCCGGTTTCTGGTTTCTGGTTCTTTGGGCGTGGAGACGTAGACGTCCCCACGCAAAGGACAGTTTAAATGAGAGGAGGACCCAAAAGAATGCCTCTTGATCTTCCTGAGGAGCTGGGTACCAGAGGGACAGGATGAGCTCTGGCAGTAAATATAAAAGATAGGCATGGTCATATATATATATTTTACCAACATGGCCATGGCTTTAATTAAACTACTAATTTCTCTTATTATATCAGTCTTTATCATTTTTAATCGTAACAATAATGGCAACCACAAGGTCAAAATTCGAATTCTCAATTTTCCAGATAGCCTAAAGAGAGCCATGCCTGTTTTTTGGCCATCTTGCTCAGCTCTTTTGGGCAATTTTTTAAAAAAGGAAAGTGGCCTTGCTCACCATGCTTTTGCTAAAAGCAACAGCATGTTTTTGCCTCAGTTGGGCCTCAGCCAGCCAGTCCAGCCCGACCACCTTGCTTAGAACTTTGAACTTAAAAAAACACTTAACTTTTAAAACCTCAGAACTCAGAGTTTTAAAGAGTCTGTATCTTACTGTATTTTGCTAATTAGTTTTGTGAATTAATCTTGCTTATTTCGTTGATTTTCCTGTTGCACTGAATCATTTTAAGCTAATGAAGTTTCTGCTTATGATTTTATTATATTTCCTAATTTACTTAAAGCTTACTGTATCAAAAACCCTGTGGTTATATATATACCATCTATGAACATTTTATAAGAGCACATGTCTTTTAAGTTTTATTCTGTCTTGGTAATTGTATAGAACCTTGGAAGTTTCCATACCTTGAGATTTCAATTGTAATTTTACAAGAGGTCTTTTAACTCTTACTCTAGATCCTAAAGAATTGTTGTCTTAAAGGATAAGCTTTTATATATTTTATTACAAAAAAAATTATTGCCTTAAATGGGTAGAAGCATGAAAATTTCCTACCCGGGATTTTTTTAAAAACAGGAAGCCAAGGAGCTCCTGAATATTCTTATCAGAAGGATCTAGAATTCTTGAGGATGATTTAGACCAGAAGATTTTTAAATATCAGATTTTGATATGAAAGCAGTAACAGTTTGTTGAGAAACTCTTAGCCAAGATTTAAAAGTTGTAACAAGTATATGATTTTTTAAACATCATTGTTTATTGTTTTAAAATGTGTTATTGGAAATTATGGTACTCTATTTGAATGTGCATTGTGAATCTGCTATTTGTAAGATCCATTTTCTCTCACAGAAAATCTCATTTTTGGGTAACAAAACCCTTCTAGTTCTAAGCTATATATATTTGATTTTTAAAACATTTTTTATTAGAGCAATTGATTTTTCCTTTTTCTCATCTTGTACTGGAAGTACATATATAATCATTATTTATCCTTTTTTAAAATTTATTTTGCAGTGATATAAGCTTAATGCAAATACCTGAGCCTATGGGACTGTGATTTAATGCCTCTCTGTCTGATTCCAGGAGGAGTGCTGAGCCACATGGTCACAGACCTGACTGAGAATCTGCATGAATTGCAGGAGTAATATGCCAATACTTTAGGGCTTGAAATTGGGGTTTGAGTCCTGGAGTCCCAGTCTTTTCTAAAACTTTAGAGGACGTGGGTCCCCTCAACTTGAATTCCTAGTAATGCACCTAAGATTGGTTATTTATTTGGCTCACTTCCCTAAAAAGCTTTATTTTTATTAATTTTATTTGTTTAACTTATTGGTACTCTAAAATGTGAGATCTTCATCCAATGAAGGAGCCTGAGTTCATAGCAATCTTTACATTATTATTATAAATTAGGCCAGAAAAAAATTGTACTTAAATAGAACAATGGAACATAGGTGTTTTACCTGAAGACCACAAAAAAAAGAGTCTAGACATTATCTTTCAAGAAATTATCAAGGAAAACTTCCCTGATATTCTAGAAGTAAAGGGTAAAATAGAAATTGAAAGAATTCATTAATCACCTCCCGAAAGAGATCCCAAAATGAAAATTATCAGGAATATTATAATCAAATTCCTGAGCTCCTAGGTCATATTGCAATCAAATAAAAATAAGTTTCAAATATTGTGAGGCAACAATCAGGATAACACAAGATTTAGCAGCTTCTACATTAAAGGATCAGAAGGCCTAGAATATATTCCAGAGGGGAAAAGGGCTAAAATTACAACAGAGAACCCCACTGAGAAAAACTGAGTATAATCAATATAGCCTAGGTGGTGAATGTATGCCATGTGTGCCAGAGAGGGCACATAGAGCCTTCTCTGTGGGCATATGTGCTGTTGTCCACCAGAGTTCATTACTAGAAAGCCAGAAGGACTCAGGCTGAGGTGCTCCCTTTCCCCTATCCACTGCACCTGAGGACATTTTTTCACTTCACCTGCCCCTCTGCCTAGCAACCCAATAGGAGTACATCCTCCCTCCCTTGTCTGGGGTAAAGTGGGGGGTGGGGTGGGCCCAGCACTCAGTCTCTAGGTGGGGTGGGGCATGGCACTCAGTCTCTAAAAGGTTCACCATCACTGGCCTAGAGGGTGGAAGAAATAGGAAAGAGATGGGAAATGATTCTGCTTCAGTGCATTTCAGAGGCCATAACAATACCAATGTATAAGATAGTTTTTGAAA
This sequence comes from Gracilinanus agilis, assembly GCF_016433145.1. Classification (NCBI taxonomy): domain Eukaryota; kingdom Metazoa; phylum Chordata; class Mammalia; order Didelphimorphia; family Didelphidae; genus Gracilinanus; species Gracilinanus agilis. Next base: position 241,684,536 of record NC_058133.1, read on the forward strand.
ACTGCATTTCAGTATAGAGATTCCACACACTGCAATAAAGCCAATCTTGCCAAAATTCAATTGTTAAAATCTAAGTCATTCAACTGGAAATGGTAAACAAGTGTATTTCCTAGCATTTCCTCTTTTTATCCCATCTTCCTACAGTGCTTCTGAAGGCTAGGGCATATCTTTCCTCTTTTTACTCCACAAAAACCTTTTTCTTCCTAAACACTGTACCTTCCCCATATTCCTGATAGATAACAGACAGGCAGATAGGCAGGCAGACAGACTGATTGCTAGATAGATATTTATATGTTGTTTTGGTTGTTTCCCCTTTTTTGTGGGGAAATAGTAAAGTAAAGGAAAAATGGTAATACTCGTTTACATTTATATAGAACTCGAAGGCATTATATATAAATACACTCTGCAAATTATTTCACTTGATCCTCAAAACCAATCTTGAAGGTAAGCACTATAAGTACCCTTTTCACCAAAGAAAAAGCTATTAAAATTGGACTCCAGCTTTCTCTTATTTGCACTGAAACTATGACCACTTTGAGTTTCCAGAGTAACCTGTGTCTTTCTCCTGATTAGTAAAGTGACTGAAGCAGGAGCAAGAGCATTATTTTAAGTGATATTGACTATTGGGGAGGAAGTAGATCAAATTATAGTGAGGTTTCCTCCTTCCCTTCCCATGAAAGCTTGAGCTTAAACCACATAATAGTAAACAATGTACTATATGGAATGGACCATAGTAAGAAATATTTCCTTTGTTTTTTCTCAGTTGATAGAAGTCCAAGCAGAATACCATAGGAAGTCATTAACACTATTGCAGAATGTTTTGCCTCAGATAAAAGCACAACAGGGTAAGTATAAAGTTTCCTTTACTATTAGAGGGTTTCTAGTAATCAAACAGAACTCTTTCTTGTCATTTGGATGAGGCTGTAATGACCACAGTCCTTGTTTCCATTGCACTTATACTCAGGAGCCTTTTAATATAGAAGTACCATATTTTGTTCTTTTCTAAAGCAGGGATTCAATTAAATAGGTCTGTTAATTGACCTAACCTTCATAGAAACATGGCATATAAGGGACTAGAAGGTGGAGTTAGAAGTAAAGAGATAAATGAAATTATAGAATCATAGATTTGGATGAAATTTCAGAGATCCAAATAGTGAGCCAAGGTACATTGTGCCAACACCTGGCCAAGAAAAATAATGTTGAGTGGCACAAATGAAAATTCCCCTCATGGCCATGATATCAAGTAGTAGTTGGGTGAGCCTTGATTTTTTTGAGATAAAGTTTCCTATCCATCAGTTTACCAAATGTTGTCTTCCTTTTGCTTCTACAACAGAGGCATGGGTAGAGAAACCATCCTTTGGGAAGCCCTTAGAGGAACACCTTGCAGTCAGTGGAAGGGAAATTGCATTCCCTATTGAAGCATGTGTGACCATGCTACTTGAATGTGGAATGCAAGAGGAGGTATGTATATGCATCTACACCCTACTTGCTACAGCTTCTTGAAGCCACAGGTGAGAGCTGGGTAGTATGTGGATATTACAGGAAGAAAGCAGCTTTGAAAAAGGTTCAACTAGACTACATATCACAGGTATAAGTTTCCCCTGAACATACCATCAGGTAAACCATCCCAGCAGGCAGGCTAAGCCAGGTGGAGGATAACCAATAAGCCTCAACATGTTGGTGAATTAGGGGGACAGTGTCTACCCCAGGCATATGAAGATTTTCTCCCATAGAAGGGATGAGTAAGAATAGTTTGTTTCAATGGCCATGAAAGTGGCTGGAGCAAGTATTGCAGAGTGCTTAGAGCGGTGGTTCCCAAACTTTTTTGGCCTACTGCCCCCTTTCCAGAAAAAATATTACTTAGCACCCCCTAGAAATTATGAAACTATTTATAATACTCAAAATAGAATGTAATACAAAAAGAGTGTGGCCATCACCACCCCGCTGGATCGCTGTAGCACCCACCAGGGGGTGGTGGCACCCACTTTGGGAATCACTGGCTTAGAGTTTAGTTAGACTACCAAGAAACATTTTTATAGAATTAGAAAAAAATTATAACAAAGTTCACTTGGAAGAACAAAAGATCAAGAATATCAACAGAAATAATGAAAAAAAAAATGTGCAGGACAGGAACCTAGCAATACCAGTATTGCTAAATACTGTATTAAACTGTATTATAAAGCAGTGGTCATCAAAACGATATAGGACTGGCTAAAAGACAAAATGGAAGACCAAGGGAATAGACTTGGGGTAAATGTCTTTGGCCAGTAAATCCAAAGATCACAGATTTTGGGACAAGAACTTGCTATTTGACAAAAACTGCTGAAAAAATTGGAAAACAGAATGGGGGAAATTAGGTTTAGAAAAACATCATACACCCCAAACCAAGATAAATTCAGAATAGGTAAATGACTTAAATATAAAGATGGAAACTATAAATAAATTAGGTGAACATAGGAGAGTATACCTGTCAGATCTATGGGAAAGGAAAGAATTTAAGACCAAGCAAGAGACAAAGAATATTACAAAATGTAAAATAAATAATTTTGATGACATAAAATGAAAATGCTTTCATAAAACAAAACCAATGCAACCAAAATTAGAAGGGAAGCAACAAATTGAGAAAAAATATTTATAACAAAAACCTCTGAAAAAGGTCTGATTTCTCAAATTTATAAGGAATTAATCAATTGTACAAAAAAATCAAGCCATTCCCCAATTGATAAATTGACTTGAATACACAATTTTCATATAAAGAAATCAAAACTATCAATAAGCACATGAAAAGTGTTCTAAATCTCTTATAATTATAGAAATGCAAATCAAAACAACTCTGAGGTACCACCTCACACCTAGCAGGCTGATTAATATGACATTAAAGGAAAGTAATAAATGTTGGAGGGGATGTGGCAAAATTGGGACACTAATGAATTGCTGGTGGATTTGTGAAATGATCCAACCATTCTCGATGGTAATTTGGAATTATGCCCAAAGGGCTTTAAAAGACTGCCTGTGACTTCCGGTTAAGATGGCGGCAGAGTAAGGAGCAGCTGCTCGATCTCTCCTGACCGAACCACACAGGACCCCTCAAGGGGAAATAAAAACGAGTCCAGAGGAACGAAGGAACCCCACAACAGGGCGCAGCATTGAAGGTACACAGAATCGGGGCACTGCCACGCTATAAAGGGGTGAAACAGCTCTCACTAAAACACGAGAGGAAGAAGCCCCTCCCCCACCCCCCACACCGCACAAGCCGGTAAACAGGATTGGGGCAACCAGATAATCACTGGCAGCCCCGGAGCCCGTACCTGTGCGCTGCAAGACGCGGGACCCCAGGTGGCTGGGACTTTCCCTGAGCGCCCACGTGGGTGAAGGCACCGCCTCCGGCCAGGACAAAGGCTCCTAAAACTAGGCCTTTCCCAAGCTCTGAAGGCATCGCCTCAGGTGCGAATAAAGATCTCCAGCCCACGGACTTTCACTACCTTCTGCAGGGGTGAAAGCAGGCCCCTAAGAGCATCAGCTCAGGCAAAGGCAGTGCCCTAGGCTTGAATAACGATCTCCAGCCCAGCCTTGGACCTCCAGTGAGGACCCAGTGCAGACCTGAGCGTGGCTGTGGAAGCAGCCCCAAAGACTGCTGAAGGAACCTCGGGCAGAGGGGCAGACCAGGAACTACCAGGAGGCCTGACCCCGAGGACAAGGAGACCAGAGCCCCCCCCCCCAAGCTTGCAAGGCCCAGGCAGACCCAGAGTGCAAAGACAAAGCGGAAAAGGGGCGGGGCTAACAATGGCCAGCAATAAGGAAGTCCAGAAGAAAAAGACCATGAAGAGAAACTCTGGAACACTCGACAACTTCTACACAGAGAAAATCCAGACAACAGAAGAGGGAAAACAAAAATCCAAACCTCCCCAAAAAAATGAAAGCTGGTCACAAGCTATGGAAGAGTTTAAAAATGAAATGCTGAGGAAGATGGAAGAAATCTGGCAAGAAAATAACAGTTTAAAAGGCAGAATTTCGCAATTGGAAAGTGAGACAAGACAACTGAAGACCAAAAATGACCAGATTGAAAAGGAAAACCAGTCCTTAAAGGCTAGAATCGAACATTTAGAAACCAATGATCTCTCAAGACAACAAGAACAAATAAAACAAAGT
>NC_058133.1:241693683-241718191 GCF_016433145.1 Gracilinanus agilis
GGAGTTAAAGCAATTGTATAAAAAAATCAAGCCATTCCCCAATTGATAAATGGGCAAGAGACATGAATAGGCAATTTTCAGGTAAAGAAATCAAAAGTATCAATAAGCACATGAGAAAGTGTTCTAAATCTCTAATAATTAGAGAAATGCAAATCAAAACAACTCTGAGGTATCACCTCACACCTAGCAGATTGGCTAAAATGAAAGAAGGGGAGAGTAATGAATGTTGGAGGGGATGTGGCAAAATTGGGACATTAATGCATTGCTCGTGGAGTTGTGAACTGATCCAGCCATTCTGGCTGGCAATTTGGAATCATGCTCAAAGGGCTATAAAAGAATGCCTGCCCTTTGACCCAGCCATACCATTGTTGGGTTTGTACCCCAAAGAGATCATAGATAAACAGACATGTACAAAAATATTTATAGCTGAGCTTTTTGTGGTGGCAAAAAACTGGAAAAGGAGGGTATGTCCATCAATTGGGGAATGGCTGAACAAACTGTGGTATATGCGGGTGATGGAATACTATTGTGCTAAAAGGAATAATAAACTGGAGGAGTTCCAGGCGAACTGGAGAGACCTCCGGGAACTGATGCAGAGTGAAAGGAGCAGAGCCAAAAGAACACTGTACACAGAGCCTGATATACTGTGGTAAAATTGAATGTAATGGACCTCTGTACCAGCAGCAATGCAATGACCCAGGACAATTCTGAGGGATTTATGGTAAAGAATGCTACCCACATTCAGAGGAAGGACTGCAGGAGAGGAAACATATGAGAAAAGCAACTGCTTGAACGCATGGGTCGGGGCGGACATGATTGAGGGTGTGGACTCGAAACTACCACACCAATGCAACTACCAACAATTGGGAAATTGGTCTTGATCAAGGACACATGACAAAACCAGTGGAAATGTGCGTCGGCCATGGGTGGGGGGAGTGCGGGGGGTGAAGGGGAAAGTAGGAGCATGAAACATGTAACCATGTTAAAAATGATTATTAATAAATGTTAAAAAAATTTAAAAAAAAAAAAAGACTGCCTGCCCTTTGACCTAGCCATACCACTGCTGGGTTTGTACCCCAAAGAAATAATAGAGAAAAATACTTGTAAAATTATATTCGTAGCCATGCTCTTTGTGGTGGCAAAAAATTGGAAAATGAGAGGATACCCTTCAATTGGGGAATGGCTGAACAAATTATAGTATTTGTTGGTGATGGAATACTATTGTGCTAAAAGGAATAATGAACTGGAGGAATTCAATGTGAACTGGAAAGACCTCCAGGAATTGATGCAGAGTGAAAGGAGCTTGAGAACAAGCAAAACATTGTACACAAAGAATGATACCCTGTAGCACAATTGAACATAATGGAATTCTCTCCTAGCAGCAATGTAATGACCAAGGATAATCCCTAGGGACTTATGAGAAAGAATGCTCTCCACATCCAGAGAAAGAACTGGGGGAGCAGAAACACATAAGAAAAACATTTCCGGGGCAGCTGGGCAGCTCAGTGGATTGAGAGCCAGGCCTAGAGACAGGAGGTCCTAGGTTCAAATCCGGCCTCAGACACTTCCCAGCTGTGTGACCCTGGGCAAGTCACTTGACCCCCATTGCCTACCCTTACCACTCTTCTGCCTTGGAGCCAATACACAGTATTGACTCCAAGACGGAAGGTAAGGGTTTAAAAAAAAAAAGGGGGGGGCAGCTGGGTAGCTCAGTGGAATGAGAGCCAGGACTAGAGACAGGAGGTCCTAGGTTCAAATCCGGCCTCAGACACTTCTCAGCTGTGTGACCCTGGGCAAGTCACTTGACCCCCATTGCCTACCCTTACCAATCTTCCACCAAGGAACTAATACACAGAAGTTAAGGGTTAAAAAAAAAAAAAGAAAAAAAAAAGAAAAACATTTCCTTGATCACATGGTTTGATGGGGATATGATTGGGGATGTACACTCTAAATGATCACTCTATTGCAAATATTAATAATATGGAAATAAATCTTGATCAATGATACATGTAAAACCCAGTGGAATTGTTCATTGGAGGGGAGAGGGAGAAGGGGAGGGAAAGAACATGAATCATGTAACCATGGGAAAATATTCTAAACTAATTAATTAATCAAACTCAAAGAAAACAAAAGAAAAGAGTTCCATGAAAAGTAGAATGAACCAAATGGAAAAGGAGGATCAAAAAGTCATGGAAGAGGGGCAGCTGGGTAGCTTAGTGGAGTGAGAGTCAGGCCTAGAGACAGGAGGTCCTAGGTTCAAACCCAGCCTCAGCCACTTCCCAGCTGTGTGACCCTGGGCAAGTCACTTGACCCCCATTGCCCACCCTTACCAATCTTCCACCTATGAGACAATACACCGAAGTACAAGGGTTAAAAACAAAAAGTCATGGAAGAAATTCATTCTTTTAAAATTAGAATTGGGCAAATAGAAGCTAATGACTGCATAAGACATCAAGAAACAATAAAAATCAAATCAAAAGAATGAGAAAATATGGAATATCTCATTGAAAAAACAACTGACTTGGAAAAGAAATACAGGAAAAATTAATTTTAAAAATTTAAGAATTATTGGACTATCTGTAAGTCTTGGCCAAAAAAAAAAAAGCCTAGACATCATATTATAAGAAATTATCAAAAAAATAAAGTGTCCTGGTATTCTTGAACAAGAAGTTGAAAGAATCCAAAGAGTATGTCCTGAAATAAATACCGAAATGACAACTCTTAGAAATGTTCAAGAGCTCCCAGGCCAAGGAGAAAATACTGCAAACAGCCAGAAAGAAATAATTCAGTTATTATGGAGTCCCAATCAGGGTTACACAAGATCTAGCGGCTTTCACTTTGAAGGACAAGAAGACTTGGAATATGATATTCTAGAAGGCAAGAAAACTGGTTTTATGAGCAAGAATCACCTACTCATCAAGACTGACTATATTCTTTCAGCAGAATGTATGACCATTTAATAAAATAGAAACTATCCACGCATTCCTAAAGAGAAGACCAGACTTAAACAGAAAATTTAATGTGCAACTATAAAATTCAAGAGAACCATAAAAAGGTAAATAAGAAAGAAAAAAGTTTAAGTGCTTTAATAAGGTTAAATTATTTATATTCCTATATGGAAAGATGGTATCTGTAACTCTTAAAAATTATTATCATTATTATAGTAGTCATAGACAGAGGGTATGATAGTAACCTGCTTAGGATAATATGTAAAAAATCTAGGGGTGTAAACGAGGATTGCATTAAGAGAAATGGGAAGAGAGAAGTAAAATGGGGGTAAATTATATCACATAAAGAGGCATCAGGGGGACTATTGCAGTGGAGGGGAGTATGAGGGTGCTGATGGGTAATACTTAAATCTTACTCTATTTGGAATTAGTTCAGAGAGGAAAGAACAGTCAAATTCATTGGAGTATAGAATCCTGTTTTACTCTATAGAGAAACAGAAGGGGAATAAGAAAGGGAGTAATATAAGGGAAGGAGAATGGGAGAATTGATTAAAAGCAAAATACTTGTATGGAGGTAAAGAGTAAAAAGAAAAGGGGCAGGACTAAAAGAGAAAATCAAGATGGAGGGGAATGCAGAGGTGGTAATCATAACTGTGAATGTAAATGGGATGGACTCACCCATAAAATGGAAGCAGATAGCAGAGTGGATTAAAACCAGAATCCTGCCATATATTGTTTACAAGAATTACATTTGAGGCAGGTAGATACACACAGATTAAAGGTAAGAAGGAGGAGCAGAATCTATTGGGCTTCAACTGAGACAGAAAAAAAAAACAGGAGAAGCAATCATGATCTCAGACAAAATTGAAGCAAAAATAGGTCTATTAAAAGAGATAATTAAATCTTGATAAAAGTCAGTATGGAAACAATGAAGTAATATCAGTACTTAACATAAATGCACAAATGGTATAGCATCCAGATTTTTAAAGGAGAAACTAAAGGATTTTAAGTGGTAAAATAAATAGTAAAACTATACTAGTGAAGGACCGCAATCTTCCCCTATCTGAACTGGATAAATCTAACCAAAAAATAAATAAGAAAGTAGAAAGAGAAGTGAATGAAATTATAGAAAAGTAGGATTTAACTGATATCTGGAGAAAATTGAATAGGATAAAAAGAAATATACCTTCTTTTAAGCAGTACATAGTACATATACCAAAACAGACCATGTACTAGGGCATAAAGTCTTTATAACCTATTGCAGAAAAACAGAAATAATAAATGCAACATTTTTAGATCATAATACAATAAAACTTTTAATCAATAAGAGTTCATAGAAAGGCAAATTAAAAATTAATTGGAAACTTAATAATCTAATTCTTCAAAACAGGTGGATCAAAGAAAAAAATCATAGAAACAATCTGATTTTATTGAATAGAATGACAATGAGGAGACAGCATATCAAAATATATAGGATACAGCCAAAGCATTACTAAGGGTAAAATTTATATCCCTGAATTCTTCTATCAATAAAAAAGAGAAAAAACAGATTGATGAATTTGGAAGGCAACTAAAAAATCTAGAAAAAAAGAACAAATTAAAAATACCATTTAAATACTAAATTGGAAATCCTAAAAATCAAAGGGGAAGTTAATAAAATTTAAAGTAATAGAACCATTGAATTAATAAATAAGACTAGGATATGGATCTATGAAAACTCAAATAAAACCTGATTTAAAAAAGAAAGAGAATCAAATTACCAGTATCAAAAACTGTAGCCATCCAGTAGCCACACAATATTATCTTCATGGGTGGACACCTGAGAAAGGAAGCTGAAGACTGAGGGAAAATGGGCGAAGGGGTTTAGAGATAAGGGAGAAGGAACTCATGTTCATGAAAGAAGAAAGACTCAGAGCTACAAGGTTCAACAGCAAGGGATTCCATGTGTGTGCTCTCCTGATGGTGGAAGAGAGAGAGAGAGAGCTACACATGTCCCCAATCTTTTATTGGAGAATCAAGGAATGGGTGATGGGAAGTAGTTAATGAACCTATGACATGGCAGAGAATTTAACATTGGCTTGGTTTAGGATAATAGGTTTAGGATAAAAGATAAATATTTATAAAAATATTAAATTGGTTAGATTAGCAAAAGAGGAAATAGAACACTTAAATTATCCTATCTCAGAAAAAGAAATTGAATAAGTCATCAATGAATTCCCTAAGGAAAAAAATCCACCAAGAAAAAAAAAAAGAGCCAGATGGATTCACAAGTAAATTCTATCAAACATTTATGGTGCTGATATCTAAACCAAGAAGACCAATGCAAAAATCTCAAATAAAATACTAGCAAAGAGACTACAGCAATCTGTCACAAGGATTATTCACTATAACCAGATGGGATTTATACCAAGAATGCAACAAGGCTGGTTTGATACATAAAAATTAAAATTAATATATAATAATAACTTTAAATAGTATATTTTATAAGATTTATTAATAATCACTAGAAATAAAGGAATAAAAGGGTATTTATCTAACAAAATAAAAACACATGCCCATGTCCCTCATTCACAGTTGCCCTCATAGGAAGAGAAGAGGGCTAGATAATATTAGGAAGACTATCAGCATAATTGACAGTATCAATAATCAAACTAACAGAATCACATGATTATCTCAATAGATGCAAAAAAAGCCTTTGACAAAATACAACATCCATTCCTATTGAAAAACTAGAAAGCATAGGAATAAAAGGACCTTTCCTTACAATAATAAATACTATTTATTTAAAACATCAGCAAGTATCATCTGTGATAGGGATAAGTTAAAAATCTTCCCAATAATATCAGGAGTGAAGCAAGAATGCCCATTATTACCACGACTATTTATATTGTACTAGAAATGATAGTGTTAGCAAGTAGAGAAGGAAAAGAAATTGAAGAAATTAAAGTAGGCAAGGAAACTCTTTGCAGATGATGTGCTATTATACTTAGAGAATCCTAGAAAATCAACTAGTTGAAATAATAAATAACTAGCAAAGTTGTAGGATACAAAATAAACACACACAAATTTCAGCATCTCTATATATTTCCAACAAAACTCAGCAACAAGAATTAGAAAGAGAAACTCCATTTTAAATTTCTCTAGACCAGTGATGGGCAAACTACAGCCTGCGGGCCAGATGTGGCCCCCTGAAATATTCTATCTGGCTGCGGCATTATTCCTAATCTGACAAATACAATGAGTAGGATACAATAAAATGATACTACAAAAGAGTTGCCTTAGAAACAGATGAGCATTTCCTTTCCTTTGGCCCCCTCTTTAAAAAGTTTGCCCATCATTGGTATAAAGTATTCCATGAGAAATTTAATTAACATTGTAAATTAGCTTGTTTGCATTTTTTGTATATGTTTTATTGTCATTTATTGTCACGACCTAGCTATAAACACTGAATATTCCTTCAACTACTTATGTTTTTCTTTATTTCTTTAAGGAGTACTTTTTAACTGAATTTATAAAAATCTTTTATGCATTTTGGGAGATTGGTCCCTACATCTTTCATGCATTTTGTGGTTATCTGGAATGGGATTTCCCTTTCTATTTTTGTTTCTTGTGCTTTGTTATTATTGTTGCTGATTTTTTAGGATTCATTTTGTAACACAAAACTTTATTGAAGCTATTAATTTTCTCAAGCATTTTTTGCTGATTCTCTAGGGTTTTCCAAGTTAGCCATTGTATAGTCAATATACAGGGATAGTTTTATGTATTCTTTACCTATCTTTATTCCTTTCATTCATGTTTTTCTCTTATTGCTATTATTAGTATTTTCAGAACTGAATTAAATAGTAGTGGGCAAAGTTGGCATCCTTGCTTTAGTTTCATATGCAAAAGGCTCTAGTTTATCTTCACAGCATGTGATACTTGCTTTTAATTTTAAATAGATTTTATAATGTTTAAAGAAATATGATGATTTTTATGATATTAAAGTTACCTGCCTATAATTTGGAGAGGTTATCTTATTTTAAAAGAGTGTTAGAAAAGATTTTTTTTTGCATTAAGAGAATTGTGTGGTTTGAAATGTTTTGGTTTTTAATAAGATAAGTTAAATGATTTTTTAAAATAATGTTTTCCTAATATTATTTTATTTATGGTACCAATCCCCCTTAATCATAAAAAATAATTTCTTGGATAAATTGCTATAGTTGGTCCTACCAAAGGATTTTGTTTTAAATTTTGAGTCAATGTTCATTAATAATATTGGCATATGTTTTTCTTTCTACATTTTATTTTTTATTGGTTTCAGTATTAGGACAATATTTTTTGACTCATAGAAGAATTCTGGTAGAGGGTTTTCTTTCTCAATTCTAAAAGTCTGAAAGAACTCACTCTCCTGTGAATCTACCTAGATTAGCAGGGATTTTTCCCCCTTTGGTAGATCCTTAACAGCTATGTCTATTTCCTTTTCTGATATTAGGTTACTAAAACCTTCTCTCTCTTTTCTCATAGTTTGCATATTTTATATTTTTTGGGTATTCCTCTATTTCATATCTGTTTCTATTTTGTTACACATAGCTATGGATAATATGTTTTGATTATTTTTTATGGTTTTTCTTCTGGATTTACTGCGAATCCACTTGCATTTACTATTTTTATTACTTGATTTTCTGCTTTCTTCTTTTTTAATAAGATTAACTATCCCTTACATTAGTCTTTTCAAAGAATCAAATTTTGGTTTTGTTTATTACTTCTGTGAGGTTTTTGTTTGCTCTAATTTTGTATTTAATGTTTTATCTGTTGAGTATCTAGTTTTTTAAAAAATGCACACAATTGTTTAATACTCTTTTTTTTTCTATTTTGGTTAATATATGTTTGTGGGAATATGTTTTTCCCCCGAGGACTATTTTAGCTTTAGCTTAGAAATTTTAATAGGTTGTTTCATAATTATAATTTTCTTTTATGTAATTATTCATTATTTTTTTCTTTGATCTGTATCTTTTTTTTTTTTGGGTGGTCTCTGAATCACTTTCTATTCTTATTTCCTTATGGTCTCTAAAAGATGTACTGACTATTTCCACCCTTTTACATTTGTTTGCAAATATATGCCCTAGTATATGGTCAATTTTTGTAAAAGTTCTATGTGAAGAGAACTATGTATATTCTTTTCTCTCCCATTTAGAAGAAGCCATAGTCTTTTATTAGTTTTCTACAGCATTTTTCCAGTTCCATATTTTTCTTTTTTTCTTTTTTGTTAGACTTATCCAGAACTTATAGAGGGATACCGAAGTCGCCTATTGTATTATTATATATACACACACACATGTTATGAAATGTTAAAGGTTATGATGTTTGTAATTACTTTGGTACATCAAAATTATGGTATGATGAGTCAATTCATGCCTGAATTGTCTTTGCTATGTTCTAGCCCAAAAGGGTCAATGTACTCTCAATAGTGACCACACTTTCCTCTATCTTGTCAAACTTGTGTCCTGGTACATTCCAAAAGATTGATAGGATATTTATTGTACTGTGCAGAAGTTTCCCACATTGCCCATTCACTCCCTCCCCTTTTTCTTGAAGCATTATATATGCTTTTACCATCTTCCACTCTCTTTGGGGGAGCCTTGTGTCTATCCAGCCCCACCCCCCATCACACACACAGACACACACACACACACACACACACACACGTTTTTGTAATTCAGCAACAAAAAGTTTCTTTGCTATAGAGCTGAATACCTGATTGGTTTATCAGAACAATATAAATATAAATTTTGCTTGTTTGGTGACAAGATATGTGTGTGTATGTATGCATATATATTATGTTTACTTTATGAATTTGGAATATGTAAGCTTATTACTAATATTGTCTATATTTCTTTTCAGTATATTTTATAGTTTATTTATCCCTTCTTATTTTCAAAGGTGTGATTTCACTTTGTCTCATATCATGATGGCAACTTTAGTACTTTAGTATTCGCTTGATGCAAAGTAAATTTTTTTCAATCTCTTTAATTTTGGTTTGTTTTTATCTTTTATCTTTGTTTTTTTAAAGGTGTTTGTTGGAAGCAACAGATTGTAGAGTTTTGGTTTCTTATCTTTTTCATTTCATTCATAGTCACTCTTTTTCATTTTATTGATATTATTTAAAATTATTTTAAAGTTTAAGTTTTAAATTTTAAAGTTTTAAGAGTTAGATTTGCATTTTTTCATCTGCCTCTAAAATTGTTTTATCCAAGTTGTGATTCCCTCCCCTTCTATAAACACGGTGTTATATTTCTCAGTTACTTTTTTTTTTAAGGTGATCCTGTTCCCACTGACTTCCTTTCCTTCACCCTTCATCCCCTCTTCTCGTTTGTTTCACTTTTCCCTTCAGGGACTTTTTTTTTATTAGCTCCTTTTTCTCTCCTATTTTTATTTAGTCATATGTTTCTTCCTCTCTTCCTCTAAATTACTCAAGTACATTCTCTCTTCCTCTTCTCCTCTTTAATTAGTCCTTTTCATTAGTATTTTAAATTTCTTTTTTTTTTGCCTTCCTTTACAAGAAGGATTTTTTCTTACTCTTTACTAAAACATTCTCCCTTTCTTCATTATCTAATTCATGACCCCTACAATTATCTGGTCTCTCTCATTTTTCTTTATTATTCATATGGTCAAAGCTTCCAAGCTATTCATTCTAGCCTCTTTCTGCTATGGCATGGATTTCCTTTTTTTCAATTCTGCCTAACTCCCAGAATAATGACAGTTATTACAGGTAACAGAAAGGACACTATGGTAAGGTCCCTCCCTTATCCTGATTATACAGTGTATAACCACCATGGTTACTTTTTTTCACATTTGCCTTGAAATATCTTCTCTGTGTCTATATTCTCCCACTTCTCTGAGTGCCAGTTTCCCCTGTGACCCTAACTCCCCCTCTCAATGTAGGACAAGTAGACTTTTCAAGTAACAAATCCCCAAACTATATCCCGTTCAGTATTGCCATTTCCCTTCATAGACCTTATCTCTTCACCCACAGGAAAATTCAATAGTGGAAAACCCTCCCTTCACCAAAGTAATGCTTCCTTTATTTTTCCTTTCTAATCCTTTCCTTCTTCTTATTGCCCACTTCCCTTACATACCTCTTCTCTTTCTGAGAATGCCAAGGTCACCTTCTACTCATTGCTAGCTCTTCATTTGACCCCAATATGTCATACATTCTTCTTTGTCCCCCAATCTCCCTTCCATGTATCCTCACATGTTGTAACGTACTCTCCCTCTCTCTGTCACCCACATACACACACAGTTCACTTACAGGCAAGCTGTCACCAGGTTCTATTCATAATTCCCCTTCCCTATCCCCTTCAATGTTATCTCTAACAGATTTCTCTCTTCACTGCTCCATTCCTTGGATACATTTTAAAAGCATCTTACATGTCTCTCTGTTGTCACTGTTGCTGTTACTGCCCTTGCTTGATTCATTTATTCATTCTTCCTGCTTTTCTGTTGTTTGGGATATTCAAGAAGCAACTATTCTATTCAGTTCTGGTTTTCTTTCTAAAAATGTTTTAAACTCATCTTTATTATTCAATATCCCACTTTTTTCTTGCATGGTTAAGCTCAGATTTGCAGAGTTAGTCATCTTGGGCTGCAAAGGAGGAGCCTTATTATTCTCCAAGACACATTATTCCTTTCCTCCCAATATTTTCTAGCAGGCACTGAAAATAGTCTTACATTATTCAAATCTCCTTCTTAGATCTTTTTCCTGACCATTTGTAGAACATATTGTTTGTTAAATTGTTAAATATAACCACTATTTGTCTTGGAGTTTACAGACCTAGGTTTCTTATTAAGATGATCTATAATTTCTTACCATTGGAATTTCATTTTCTAGGTTCAGAAATTCTGGGTAGTTATCTTTTATTATTTCCTACATTCTGGTGTTAAGGCTTTTTGTACTGCCATGTTCTTCTGGGCAATTTTCTGATCTTTAGGTTGTCTCTACTCATCCTGTCTTCAAAATCAGTATCTTTGGTTGTATAGTGAGCATATTTTTTGAATGTTATTAGTTTTTGCTTTTCTTCTTCTAGATTGTACTTCACTTACATGTATTTGCATTCCCAACATATTATTCTATCTTTTTTGTTTCTTTAGTAAGGCCCCCCCATTGCCAATTTCAGTTTATTCTATTCTATCTATTGTTGTTGCTGTGAAAACATAAATTATGCTCTCATACTTTTCATTTCTTTTTTGGGCTACTTTGGAATAACATATTGAAGTTTCATATTCTCTTCACATTCTCATCAATTGTTTGATCATTTTCCTTACTTTGCAATATTTATTCATAGATGCCCAAATTCATTTACTAGATTTGGAGGCCATATTTATTTCTGATGTTATTGTTTTTCCAGTTGATTTATCAGTTTATGATCAATATCTAAGTTTTGTTTTACCCAAAATCTTTGATAATTTTATTCCTTTTTGTTTTCCTTATTTTTCCTATCACTCATTTTTAGATTCTCATTTTTTATTGTGATTTCCTTGGGGGCTAAATCTGAAAATGTCTCAGCCTTTTCCCATGCTGGGAAATTCACCATTCAACAACACGTGTGTGCCCATACACACACACACATACACACTAACACATTTCTTGCACTCCATAGTTGTTTGGCCTGGCATCAGAAGTTAAGAACTCTGCAGTACTTTTCCCCCTAATACTGGCAGTTTACAATGCTGATGCTATGGGGTTGCAGCCCTTAGTAGATTTTTACCTCGAATGACTGAGGCCAAGCTGCCTGTTGTAGCCCAGTCAAACTTTTACTGTCTGAAGTTAGAATCACCATAGAACTAGAAAAAGGAAGGAGACTATCAGGTGGGTTTGGTCCTAAGTCATTATTTTGTCCTTGAGTCAAGTTAATGCAGCCTTGCTGGTGGTAGCATGGAAGGTGTTAGAGGGGTATTGAATGAGCTTAGGGTCAGTAAGCATGGGTTCATGAATTTTTTATTTTTATTTTTTTAACCTTATTTCAGATACTGGATATAGTAGCTGAAGTTGCTTTATCTCTGGCATATAATTTTATTATATGCTATTTTAAGAGAGGTCATGGGCATCAGAGAAATGTCTAATCTAAATTGTTCCTCATGTGACTCGGTCTTTTTTAACTATTGATTTCTTTTTTCTGCCTACACATATGTTCATTCTCCCTATTCTTAACAAACTTTCACCTAATTTTAACATGCTCATAATCTATTTTCCTACTTATTTCTTTTATAGAGAACTTTGGAAAAGATTTTAAAAGATTGTCTTAGAAAAGAATACCTTAATGAATTCACATCCCCACTTCTCACTCACTTCTTAGCCCCATGCAATCTGACTTCTGGCCATACTACTATCCAGCATTACATCTTTACTGTTAAATCCCATGACCTTTTCTTAGTCTTCATCTTCTTTTGAGTTTTCTGAAATTTTTGAAGTATAAGAGTAAAATTAGGACTCTGATCCTTAGAATTTTATAAAATGTATTAGAATTACTTGGATAGGTCAAGCCAAAGAGCTAGAGAAATGTAAGATATTTAAGCCTAATCTAAGTCCCACATGGGTGTTCCCAGCATGGGCTCCTGCAGCTACTTTCTTGCTTGGTCACCAGAGAAAGATAACCTATTTCCTTCTTTTTTTATTTTAATTAAGTTTGTTTATTTAATTAATTGATTTAGAATATTTTTCCATGGT
Source organism: Gracilinanus agilis (assembly GCF_016433145.1). Classification (NCBI taxonomy): domain Eukaryota; kingdom Metazoa; phylum Chordata; class Mammalia; order Didelphimorphia; family Didelphidae; genus Gracilinanus; species Gracilinanus agilis. The sequence goes on from NC_058133.1 coordinate 241,706,335, forward strand.
TACATGATTCATGTTCTTTTCCTCCCCTCCTCCCAACCACTTCCCACAGCCAACAAGCAATTCCACTGGGTTTTACATGTATCATTGATTAAGATTTATTTTCATATTATTAATATTTGCAATAGAGTTAGCATGGGCATTGTACCCCCAAAATTGTAGAAATGTCTCAGGCAAACTGTAAGCAGGGAAATTCCTTTGCTCCCTTCTATCCTTGTGACTCCTAACCTAAAACATCTGATAACTCCTATAAGACCCTGAGAGGATTATCCTCCTTGGATATCTTTTAATAATCCTTTAGGTTTGAGATGGACATTGATACACACCTCCAGGCTACACTTTGATACCATCGGATTGTATCTCAGACATCCATCTATCCCCTAACCTTTGAAGGTCGCCCCCTATGTCTTCAGGCCCCCATCCTATGCCTCAGTGCTTACCATTCTAGAGTAATGTCTCCACTCTTGTAAAGAGTATAAAGACCCCAGAATTGCCATTATCTGGGAACAGCTTTCCATCTAGGCTGTTCCACCTATTCTGTCCTCCTGGCCAGTTTCAACATTACCTTCTAAATGAATAAATTTATCTTTTTATTTTTAAACTAAGTTTTGGAGTCTTGCATCCTTGCAAAAGGTACCCTTCCTGAACCCCAGGGGTTCACCTCAAGTCCCCCACAACATCATTTAGAGCAGTGGTTCCCAAACTTTTTTGGCCTACCACCCCCTTTCCAGAAAAAAATTACTTAGCACCCCTGGAAATTATTTTTTTTTTAATTTTAATAGCAATTAATAGGAAAGATAAATGCACCTGTGGCCATCACCGCCATCCTGGATCGCTGCAGCACCCACCAGGGGCGGTGGCACCCACTTTGGGAATCACTGATTAAGAGTCTATATCCTCAATCATATCCCCATCGAACCATGTGATCAAGCAATTGTTCTTCTTCTGTGTTTCTGCTCCCATAGTTCTTTCTCCTAAGTCCCTCAGAATTGTCCTGGATCATTGCATTGCTGCTAGTAGAGAAGTCCATTACATTCAATTGTGCCACAGTGTATCAGTCTCTGTGTCCTGGTTCTGCTCCTTTCACTCTGCATCAATTCCTGGAGGTTGCTCCAGTTCACATAGAATTCCTCCAGTTCATTATTCCTTTTAGCACAATAGTACTCCATCACCAAAAGATATCACAACTTGTTCAACCATTCCCCAATAGAAGGGCATCCCCTCATTTTCTAATTTTTTGCTACCACAAAGAGCACAGCTATAAATATTTTTGTATACATATTTTTCTTATTATCTCTTTGGGGTAAAAACTCAACAGTGGAATGGCTGGATCAAAGGGCAGGCAGCTTTTAAAGCCCTTTGGGCATAGTTCCAAATTGCCTCCAGAATGGTTGGAACCTACTTCCTTTTGTCCAACCATTTAACCTCACTCTCCCTTCCAGGTCAAATTCAATCAAATTCAATCATGTCAAGATCAAACACAGAGTTACATAACCACACTAGATGATGTAATTAGGAGACCAGCCTAGTTGATGGAAATTGACCTAGCTCCAGGAGCACAGGGATGTGTGATCCTGAGAGAGGATTCCCTTCACAGATGTTAGCCCAGTAGAGGCCAGGAAAGGTTTCATTTTTGTCTCTGTGTATTTCCAGAACCTAACACAACATAGGAACTCAATAATGCTTCTTAAATTTAATTGAATTGGCCATCTCTATCTCTAGTATTCTCCCCTCTCTTTGTTTCCATGATATTTCCATCTCCTCATTATTGCCTCTCTTCTTATTGCTACTTCTCAATTTTGTTTGATCATCATCCATCTTCCACAAGTTCTATCTAGGGTATCTTTTTTCTTCTGTTTTATTTAACTTCTCTTTCTAATAAGCTTTCATGAGTTGTTTCATCTTCTCAATGGAGGTTATTCCAAAATCTATATACTTTTTTTTAATCTTTCTCCTGAACTCCACTCATGCATCAATTCCTCTTGAATAGTCCGATGATATCTCAAACTCAAGATAATAGATTCTGATCATTGTAAGGGACCTCAAAAGCCATTTAATCCAAACCAAAACTGAATGGAAATCCCCTCAACAATAATACTGGCAACTAGTTAATAAGTCTTTGCTTATTGTAAGTAAGTAAGAAAAAACCCATTATTTCCTGAGTTCCACATTTCAGTAATTCTAATTATTAGGAAACTTTTCCTTCCATCAAACCTAAAGATGCTTCTATAAACTCATTGGTGAAGACCTGACACCCCATGCAGAGCTGGCACTCAGGGAGCTGCTACGTCCCACCTCTTCCCAGCATTTGAGGACATTTTTGCATACCCCACCCCTCTGTCCAGCCAAATACTTTCTCCCTCCGCTCTCTCCAATAATGGATGGGGTGGCCTCACAGACAGCTTGAATTTGCCCCTGGACACTCGAACTTGTTAAATGTTCCCCAATACTGCTCCATAGTTTCTAACAATTGCTCCTATTTTGTTCCCTCAGGCCAAGCAGAAAAATCTAATCTTTTTCTAGCACATATTACAACACAGTATTTATAGAGAATACCATAAGGCAAACAATTGGGCCTTAAGTAACAAATATTTTTAGGGGATAGGTAGTCCTAGAGCATTTGAAATAAACAAAGATGGTACAATTGGAGAGATAGAGAAGCAGGTTAGTTCAGTGTCTGGAAGTTAAGGGAGGACAAAAATATAGGAAGGGGAATTGGTGAACAGTGTCATGCATAGCAGAAAAGTCAAGGTGGAGAGAGATCATTACCATATTGAACTGTCTATAAGAGATATTAATTTGGCTCTCACATGAGCATAACAAAGATATAATTCTCTTCCTTACAATTCCCTTCCCTAAAAGAATAACAGAGGTGACTCCTTAGCATTACAGAATTTAAAAAAAAAAGAGGAAAAGAGTGATTTAGTATTCAGAAGATACTCAACCAACTTCTTTTCTAGCTCTAATTTGCTTTGGTGGCTCCCCTCCAAGTCTGTCCTTAATTGCCCCCTATTTTCTTCAGACCCTCAAACCCCTTCTAATTTTCTGCCACATTCTGTATGTCTCTTAGATACACTCTAGCTCAGACTCTAAGAATCATAGGGTATAGGTTAATTTTATGGTTTTAGTTCACACAAACTTAAAGCAAATATGTTGAGTCTTACCAAAATCATTTGCTTGAGAGTGCACAAAGTTTGGCTGATAGCCACTACAACTCACACTTTACAACTCAACTTTAAGTTGGAGAAACTTGCCAAACTACAGAATAACATTCTCCTTTAACAAAAACTTTTCATGAAAAGAAATCTTAGAGTCTGTGTAGTGTGACTTCTTTCAGTTTCTGATCTGCATGATCTGCTCCTATGTGCTCCTATTTAAGTTTTGTTTTGTTTTTTCTTCCTGGCAGGGCCTTTTTAGAGTGGCTCCCTCTGCTTCCAAACTGAAAAAGCTGAAAGCTGCTCTGGACTGCTGCGTACTGGATGTGCAGGAATACTCAGCTGACCCTCACGCCATTGCAGGTAGTGGAGTTGCCTGGTTGTCATGTGGCTGAGTTAGGCAGGGATTTTCAGGAAAGGGAATGAATGGATCTTTAAGGTAGGTGTGTCTTGGACACTCAAACCAATGAATTTTCATCAGAGATGTCCAATAGCTATTTACCCAATTCCAAGTCACACTCCAAAAAAGGATCAATACAAAAATACATCATTTCCAGGTTTATTCTTTGTTTTGTCCAGCGTGCCTTGGCTAGGATTGATTGTGAAAAAGAAATGGCAGGTATCCACTCTCAATATAGTGCCTAAAGAGTATGTCCAGTGATCTTAACCAATCTCTAGATGCATATATAAGGCCACTTGTCAAGTGCCTTTCTCTGTCCTGACATAATTGCTAATGGTAAATAATTTGTTCATGTCCAGGAGCTCTAAAGTCTTATCTCAGAGAGTTGCCAGAACCTCTCATGACCTTTGAACTCTATGAAGAGTGGATTCAGGCATCCAAGTGAGTATCCTAAGTGCCATGAAAGCTATGTGTTGTTTTTCAAATACATAATTTATAGAGAAAAATGCTGAATGAAATCCCTGTTCCCAATTCCAGGAGGTAAGACAAAGAACTAGTCCTAAAAGAATAAGAGAATCGTGAGCCAAAAAAATATTGCTGATAGATCAGAGAAATGAGAAAGAATCCAAGGGAAATATAATAGCCAGATAATACAAAAGCCTTATTACAAATTATTGGTGCCTCTATGTGAATACCCTGCCTCCAAAATTACATAGAAATCATTATTGTAACCTGCCCTTGGGCAAGAACTGATTTAGATGTGTAGATGGGTTTATGTCCTCAAAGATGCAATTAGACTCTAAGTAAAAATTCATATTAGTAAAAAAACAGAACAGAAGGTTTGTTCTCAAAGATGAGGGAGAGGGAAGTATGAATGGAGAAACTGAACAGTGTCAAAACTTGAGAGTGTAAAAACTGAGGCAAAAGTTCAATGCTAGCAAAATCTCTTTAACAAATTAGTGAACAGCCACAGTGGAAGATCAGAAGTCTACAAAGAGGAAAGTATTTCAAGAGATTTCTGGTCATGGGAACCAAATTACATTAGAACAATGGGATTGGGGTACCAGGATCTGAAGAAATGCCATTTGGTCCAAAATTAGAGGTTATGCTCAATGACAACCAGAAAAGGCTTTGTTTCCTCAATTATTGAAGACTGAAAAAACTTGAAGATAAAGCAGAGAGTAATTAAGAAGTGAAGTTATTCTCTATGAACTTAGTAGACAATTAATACATGTTTTTCTAATATAATTGGATTGATAGATTAAACTAGATAAGGCTAGACTTAGCTGATGTAATTTGCCTACCCATATGTAATTTGCACCTCTAAGATGTCTCATTTTATAGGAAATATCAACACTCAGTACTTTTTTGTGCTTTTTGTTGACCATTTCTCTACCAAGAGATGGAAAGGTACATATATACCTAATTTGTTCCCTGGACTCAAAAATGGTCATTGCATTGATCTGAGTTTTCATGTTATCAAATATTACTTTCTTTTATAATAACATTGTCATTTTGTATATTTTTCTGTTAGCTTTATATATTTTTTAAACCCTTACCTTCCGTCTTGCAATCAGTACAGTGTATTGGTTCCAAGGCCAATGTGGTAAGAGCTAGGCAATTGGGGTTAAGTAACTTGCCCAGGGTCACACAGCTGGGAAGTGTCTGAAGTCAGATTTGAACCTAGGACTTCTCATCTCTAGGCCTGGCGGTCACTCCACTGAGCTACCCAGCTGCCCCCTCTTTTAGTTATATTGACTTTGCTGCAGTCCTTAAAAGTCTTCCTAAATTTCTCTGAATTATTCATATATATTGGTATATAGATATATATATATAACACAATAATTTTACATTATATTCTTATGCCATTTATTTAGCTCTTCCCTCAAACAATGTTTTGGGGTTTTTAAATATTTTTATAATAGCTTATCTTTTTAAAAATAAAAAATTTTGATTATTTACTATGAGAGAAGGGGTATGACTTATAGTAAGTAAGTATAATATAGTCTAGTATAGCATAGCATAACATAATATTGTATAAGTAAGTATAAGTATAATAAGTAAGTAAGAGACAAGATTGTTCCCTATGGACAAAATTTTAAAAGAATTTCTTTCTTCCCTTGGATTGTAAAGATTCTTAGCACAGTACCTGGCAATAGTAGATGCTTAATTAATTTTTATTGATTGATTAATCAATTGAAGTGAGAAGTGACCACTGGTGATCAAAGAGTCTTTTTAAAAAAATCATATCCTTTTTATTTACAGATAAATAAACATGGATACGGGTATTCCTAACTTTATAGAACTATTTGTAAAAAGTGGTGTGAAAATGGCAATTTCGTAAATCAAATGTTTTTAAGTGAACCAAGAAAGCTTATTGTCAAATGAGATATTTATAAAGTGCTTAGTACAATGCCTAGAACATAATAGGAGCTTAATAAATGATTGTTCTCTCCCCACCTCTCTGCCCCCCCATTATTTTAGATACTGAAATCAGTCAGTTTTAGAGCCTTGGAGTCTTTTCTCCCTCTCCTCTATTCCCAAATCTAATTAGTTGTCAAGTTCTTTCAATTCTTCCTCCATCACAGCTCTCAAATACATACTCTCTACTCACATAGCCACCATCCTATTCCGGGTCATTGCCATGTCTTATCTAGACTATTATGATAACCTTCTGATTGGACTGTAAGTCTTCCCCTCTCAAATGTGTGTTCTATACAGTGAACGAAATAACCTGGCCGTGTCATTCCTCTGCTCAAAAACCATTGGTGGCATCTTGGATAAAAAATAAACTCCTTGGATTGGCATTTAAAAGACTCTCTTCAATTTGTCTCCATATACAACTTTCTACCTTTGTTTCACAATTGCCTTTAGCCAAGCTGGACTAAATCCCATTATTCACCAAATGTATCAAATAAACCATCTTCCACTTCTGTGCATGTGCACAAGCTGTGCCCATGGCTAAAATGCACTACCACCTCATCTCCCCTTTTCAGAATCCTTAAGTTTCAGGCATTGCCTCTTCTTTGAAGCTTTCCCAATCTACACCTACCCAAACCTACCTCTACCATGTATCCTTCTCCTCAATTTATTTATTTATTTATTTGTTTGTTTGTTTGTTTGTTTGTTTATTCATCTGTTATATGATGCAAACTTCTACAGGAAAGAGATTGTTATATTTTTATTTTTGTTAGCATTTAATATAAAGTAGGTGCTTAATAAATAAATGTATGTTATTTTACTGAGAAACTCAACAATTTTGGAGGCACTGATGGATTGGAAAGTGTACTAGACTTCTTAAGGAACATAGATTCAATTTTCTACTTTGTTAAATCTAGTTGTGATTTTTGGGTAATTACAGGAACAAGAAGGGAATGATATAGTAGAGATTATTTGGGTATAGAGAAGGGGAAAACAATGATTTTGCCATTGGAGTATATTACAGATCACTAGACAGAATGAGGAAATTGATGGAGAATTTGAGAAAGAGATCACATTTGTCACAGAGGGACAGTAGTGAGAAATTCAATTATACAGATACATGTTAGAACTCTCTACCAATAGCAGAGAAGGTAACATCTTTTTGACTTGTCTTTGTGATAATTTCATCCTTCAAAAGGTGGAGAAAACAAAAAGGAGAAATTTTATTCTGGCTCTGATTCTCACTAATGGGGAGAAAACTGGTTCTTGTGATAGAAATTTGGAAACTAAAGAAGGAATACAGAGGAATCTCTATTCTAGATTTTATGATAGTGGAGGAGAGGAAATCTGAGCATTATCTTACTCTAAATCTGGAGAAACCTGATTCCAAAGCATTCAGAAAAAATTATGTAGGATTTCATAGAGCAAAACTTCATGAGATATAGGATATGCTCAAGAAAGAAATTTTGAAGAAATAAAAAGATACTTCAAATGAAGAAGTAAAGTGAAATTTATCTAAAGAAACCAACCAACTTAGATTGTAAAAGGAAGTATTCAGAAGTTGGACAAGACCAAGTATCAGAAGATGAATATGAGTGTGACACCGTTCTATAAAAATTATATAAGGAACACTAAACCACAGAATGAGTTCAGGCCAGCAAAGGACAACAAAAGGCTTTTTTCTTTGTTTTGCCATATTTGGGGTTGGAGGAGGGTGAAAGAGGACCTTTTAACTAACAGCAGAGGAAAGACAGAACAGCTTAATTCTGATTTTGTTTCTGTTTTCTCGGCAAAGGAGAAGCACGTTTCCCCTGGAAATGACAGAACAAACGTGACTGACAGGGAATTGATACCCAAGATAAGTAAGGAGAAAGCAAGAGAGCACCTAACTTCCCTTGATGAATGCGAGTCTCCTGGCCCAGGTGAACTACATTTTCTGGTCCTGAAAGAACTGGCAAATGTGATTGCTGAAACACTATCAAAGATACTCTTGCTATCAGACTCCCTACAAAAAAAAAAGTTCAGGATTTCTCAAACACTGCAATATGCCTATTGACATTTAACGAAATACCATACTAAATTTTGTTGAAAGATGGAAAATGGGAGAAATACAGGATAGAGAGTAAAATATTCTGATTTTCTTAAAAAGAAAGAGAACCGATTCTGTTTAACTTCAAGTCCTAGGAAAATTCTAAAATGGCACTTTAAAGAGATAGTCAAAGGGGAAACACTGGTTATAAAGGAGCAACATGGCTTCAGAAAGAAGTCCTGATAGATTTCCCTAGTTTTCTTTTTTATAAGGTTACTAAATTAGTAGATGAGGGAGATGTTACATAGTTTTACTATACTTTGGTAAAGCTTTTGATAGAATGTTGTCAAAGTATTCTTATGAAAAAGAAGGAAAAAATATGGATTAAACAATTATACAATAAGGTTCAGCTCTGGTTGGATGTCAGAGAAGTTCATAATGGTTTATTATCATCACGATAGGAGGTCTCTAGTGGAATACACTGTGGATTTGTGTTTTGTTTCTGTGGCATTTAATACTTTTATCAATGACCAGGATGAAGCCATAGTTGATTTGGTCATAAAATTTGCTGATATAATTAATCTGACAGGAATAGTATCTTTACATGTTAGAGAACCAGGCTAAATATAACAAGATACAGTGTAATAGAGAAAAATGTAGCATCATTTACTTCAATACAAAAAAGACCTTCAGAAGTATGATAGTAGAGGCATTAGTAGACAGCTAATGTACTACAAAATATTTGGGGATTTTAGTAGATTGCTAGCTCAATATTAGTCAATATTAGTGTGATGCTGAAGCCAACCAAACTAATGTGATCTTGGACTGCATTAAGCATGATACAACTTCTAAGAACATGGAAGTGATTGTCCATCTATTGTCCCTCATCAGAATTGATCTGAAGTATTATGTACTGTTTAAGCTGACAAGTGTCCAGAAAAGAGCAACTTTGGTGGTAAAGGGTCTTGAGACATATATGAAGAATAATTAACTGGAAATAGTTAGCCTAAAGAAAATAACTCAGAAGTGGTACAACCACCATCTTCAACTATTTGGAATCCTATCATGTGGAAGAGGAATTAAATTTGTTCTGTTGGCCCCAGAGGGTAGAACCAGAAGCAATGAGTAGAAATTGCAAGATGTACATTTAGGCTCAAAGTCAGGCCAAACTTCCTAATGATTATTATTAGCTATACAAAAGTGCAATGGGCTGCCTAGAGAAATGGTGGCTTCTTCTATTTGGAGGTCTTCAAATAGAGATAGTACCACCACTTGTCAGGGAATAATTGAGATTCCTTTAGCTGCTAAAATCAACTCAGGTTCTGTGATTATAAGAAATTACTTAGCCTATTGAGGTCACAGTTATCTATTAAATGAGTTGAACTAAATGATAGCAAAACTTCCAACTTTACAAATCTGTTTCTATAATCTAACATATTAAAACATATTAAAACTATAACTTCCGCTATTTTGGTATTTTGAAGCAGTGATAGCAGAAAGAGCCCTGGATTTTAAAGAAAAGACCTTGATTCAAAAATCTGACTTTATATTTAGCAAAGTGCTTTAGAAATATGTACAACTTTATAATTGTTATTAAGGGGGAAAATTAATTAACAAAATTGGGTATTACTAAAAACCCAGTTTTGTTAATTAATTTTTTTTGCTATAGAGTTGGCCTGTAAATACTCAGTCTTCCATATTTGCCTTTTCCTCACTGTATAGAGGTAGAGCTGAATTGTACCAGTTCTATCCAACCTGTTTGGGAGGTAAGGTAGAAAGAGGGTATTTAGGATGTGATTTTTTTTCTACCTTGTTCTCAGGAGATTTAATCAGACACACCTTATTACAATAATTTGTTCCTTATTATTATTTTTTCATATTATGAGCCAAGCTTATTTTGTTTTTTAATTTTAATTTTTAAATTTATTTGTTACATTAAAATATCCACATTAACTCTTCCCTCCCTCTCCAACTCCCTTTAGAGAAACCATCATTTGACAAAAAGATATATGTAGATATAAAACTATATCTTGCTTATTTCTATTTATCAGTTCTTTCAGGTATTTCCATTTTTTTACTCTGAAGTAATATTCCATCACAATCTTATTTGGGGGGGAGTCTAGGGACATTATTAAGGCCTTCAGGAGCATGTGGTTTCTAGGTGGCAGCTAGGTAGAACACAGTGTATAGAATGAATACTGGTTTTGGAGTAAGAAAGTTCTGACTTCAAATGTGACCTCAGACATTTACTAACCAAGCTGTGTTATCCTAGGCAAATCATTTAACTGCTCTCTGGCTCAGTTTCCACATCTGTTAAATAAGGATAATAATAGCTACCCTCTTGGGATTTTCGTGAGAACCAAATGAAATAATATAAAGATAAGGTACTTAGCACAGTGGCACATAAGAAGCTATTATTATTCATTCTCCATTATATGGAATTCATATCAGACAAAAAATTAGTGAGAGAATACTAAACCTGACAGCCCACATCCAATAAAATTCCTAACATTCAGGCAGAGGTTTGACTCTCTGGCTTAATTTAAATTCTTGCTTATAATTTGTCAACTCCTAGACTCTATGTAATTGTAACAAAAATCAAGATATGGGAAAATTTAAGGTAAAAGACTATTATCTGTTAATGTACAGGTATAGAAAGAAAAAGGGAAGGGAAATTCCTTTTTTTATTTAGACCTTCCCCCGGCCTTTATACACACAGTTAGAAACTGTAACTTCATTTCCAGTCTTTGCTCCAAGTTACTTGTAGGGGTCCAGATGACCCTCTTTTGCTACCACAGCTCAGTACACCTTTAATTTTCTCCTTTCAATCTTTTATTTGCTTTCCTCTTTATGGCTATCCTTGCTTCGCCAATTCTTTCCAGCTTAGCTTGTTAAGTCCTAGGTAGGTTTGGGGACACTGTGCTGCTGCTGCTCAGTTCTTGCAGAAACACTTCCTTCCTCTTAGTGCCTCACAGACTTTGTGTGTCCCTTTTAGGAACTCCTCTTTGTGACTCAAGCAAAGTCACTGACTTACAAATCCCAGGATATTAGGCAGTTCTCAAACCCCTATTATATTCAAATATCATGAATACTTATAAAAAGTTTTTTTCTAAGTTTAACATTTTTGTTACCTTGATTTTTAATGAAAATGAAATAATTTGGATTATTGATATTGTATTTTTAATATTGTACATATAAACTTTCATAGACTTTGAGTGTTGGAAAGCACCTCAGAAGTCAACACTTGAACAAGAAAATCCTTTAGAACATATTCAGTGATCATTCAGCCTTTGTTTGAGGACTTTTACTGAAAAAGAATCCATTGCCTTGAGTTAGCCCAATTCACTTTTTATAACTCTTATTGTTAAGAATTTTTTCTAGCATCAAGCCTAAGTCCCCCTCTTTGCAATTTATACTCATTGTTCTTTAGACCTGTCTTATAGGGAAGAAGTCTAAATTTCAAATGCTCAAAGAATATCTACCATATTCCCCACAAATCTTCTATTCTTCAACCTAAATTCAACCTTAGAACCCCTGAATTCAAAACCCTGTACCATCCTAGTTGCTTTCTTCTGGACACTTTGGTACCCAGAATTAAAATTCTCCAAATGTGTTCTGAAAATAGCAGAGCAGAACATTTCCATGGTCCTATATACTATGCCTTTAAGAATTTTTCCAATTGCATGTGATTTTTTACATTCACTTTTTAAAATTTTGAATGATAAATTGTCTCCCTCCCTCCCCTCCTAGTAAAGGAAAGCAATTTGATATAAAAGGTTTACATGTGCAGCCATGCAAAACATTTTCATATTAGTCATGTTGTGAAGGAAAATGAAGAAGAAACAGAGGCAGAAG
>NC_058133.1:241721440-241798464 GCF_016433145.1 Gracilinanus agilis
TGACAAACTAAAAATCTCACTTTTTTTTGAGAAATTTTATCTCATCAATCATATCATCTGCATTTTTATATTTATATTTATAAGTTTTATATTTATGTTTATAAATAATGGTTATTAAAATAACTAATAATTATATAGTATATATAATAAAATATAATAAATCATAAAATAGTACTGGAAGAATTTAAAAGAATTAAATTAAATTAAATTAAATTAAAAGAATTTTAAAAATTAAAAGAATTAAATTAATTTAAATTAAAAGAATTAAAAAATTAAAAAACTAAATTATTAACTTTAAATTAATAATTTCAAATTATTAATTTTAAGTTATTGGTTTTATTAATGAATATTTATTAAGATTTATTAGTTTTAAAAATTAAAATTAAAATAATTAAAAAGAATTAATAAAGCATTAAAAAGAAAATATTTTCTTTTTGTGAGTAGCTTCTGGACATTAATGGAGCTTTGAAATGAAGGCAATTCAACCTTCTTTCTTCTTCCTTTTTAATTCTTAGTCCTATTTATCCATTTTTAAAAATTTGTTAAATAACCATTTTTTCCTCAGCTTTTTTAAAACAATTTATTTAATTAATTAGAATAGTTTTCCAAGGTTACATGCATATACATAGTATGTATATATGTATGTATGTGTGTATGTATGTTTATGTATATGTGTATGTACACATACATACACACGCTGATGGATAAGCTCTATAGGTTGTCATTAACTATATATCATAATCTGATCAGTAAACATTTTTCATATAACAGATCTTTCTTATGTGGATGGTCAGGCCAAACCCAAGTTCCTTTAGGCAAAGGTTCTTATCTTGGGGCCTCTGGAGTTCCACAGGTCTGTGGACAGATTTCAGAGTCCCTTAGCTTGAATGGGGATAAAAATTGCATATTTATTTTCATTAAGTTCTAACTGAAAGTTTGTATTTCATCTATTTATTATGAAGGCGATAAATATTATTTTTTGTTTGTCTAAAGATTTGTTTTCTTAACTCACCTAGAGTGTAAGTGCAGGGGCTACTCCTGAGTGATATAACCTACTAATGATTGGCCTGAAAGCATTGACCTTCTTAATTTCTGACATGGGCTAGTTTGCCCCATTTGAGATAGTCTGGTGGCCACTCACTCCCAGAGTGTCAATATATTAATGCCAAATTTGGTGCAGGCACCCAACATGTATAACCTGATGCATCTCAGAACTCCTGACCTTAAAACTTGCCAGACTCAGCCAGTATGCCAGGTAACTGGGATTACAGACTTGAGCCATGACAGGTAGCAAAGGACATTATTCTGAGGAAGGCATAATTGGCTTCACCAGACTACCACAGAGGTCATAACACAAAAATATTTAAGAAATATTATTTTACAGAAAGAAGAACATGCAGATCAAAAATTGAGAGAAAAGTCTCTCCCTATGTTATCACATTTCAAAGACTTTCAGACTTATTTTCACATAAAGTTTATGTTAAAAGAAAATGTTACTCTGGAAGTTTGGCAAGTTGGAAAGTAAAGGGTGAGTTATAGTAACTATCGCAAAACTTTGTGCAGTCAGGGTAGGGATAGACAAGTTAATAATTTTTGGGAAACAATTCTCTTTGTACCTATCATATCTGCTCTAATTCTGTGTGTACTGAAATCATAGAATTTACTGATACCCTTAGAGTATGACCTAGATCCATGTTGGCAAACCTATGGCATGTGTGTCAGAAGGGGCTGCTACCCTCCCCCACTCCACTACACCTGAGGACATTTCTCACATTACCTCTGCTCCTCTGCCCAGAAGCCCAATTGGAGTGCTTCCTCCCTCCCCTCTCTGGGGTAAGGCAGGGGGCTCACATGCAGTGTCAGGGTAACAGTTTGGGCACTTAATCTCTAAAAGGTTTGCCATCACTAACCTAGATTGTATCCACTAGACCAAATTGTATCCAAGAGACCTATAGAATGTGGCAGAGAATCAGAAGGGAGCTGAGAATATGAAGGAGATAAAGGGGAATTAGAGATAGAGTTGAAGGGGAACCTGCAAAGCAAGTTAGGAGCTGGAAAGGAGATTGGTTAAGTATCATTTGAACATGAAATCATTTTTTTCCTGCCCTGAGGAGCCACCTCTTTATTCATCTAAGGAAGAGAATTAGGTCTTCTTTGTTACACTCATAGAAAAATCAAATTCACTTCTCCTAGGAGTGGCTCAAGATGACTCTCTGTTGACCTTGACTTCTTTGCTATGTGTGACACTATTCACCAGCTCCTCTTTTTAAAATTCTTTCCTTTTTGCTTTTCCAAAAAATGTACTAGCCTGCTTTTCTACCTATCTCTCCAACTGTAACTTCTTTATTTACTTCAAAGCTCCTCTATGAACACCTATCTCATAAAAATGTGTGTTACTCAAGACCCAGTCCTTGATTTTCTGATCTTTTCTCTTCATACTATGTCCTAGGAAAGTTCATGTAATCTCATGGCTTCACCTATCACCTATATAATGATGACTTCCAAGTTTGCATCTCCTGATAAGTTTCTTATCAGAGTTCTAATTGTATACTACCAACTGCCAACTAAATTTCAAACATAATATTAGAAAAATTTTATTCACCTTAACCTAGCTCACAGGATACTCTGTTTTCTGCTCTATAAAATGAAGGGATGGAAGTAATTTATCTTGAAGATCTATTTTAGCACTGATTCTAGGTTTGCATATTTCCCAACTTCCCTCTCTTTCAGTGGTGTTACTATTTTTCTAGGCAACAAGATTAAGAAATTGCATTTTCAAATTATATGTTAGAGCAATTTGTTCTTTTTTTTATTCCCATAGGAACATACTTTTCTAAAACCTTGCTAGCTCCTCAATGAAAATAATACTTAGCATTTACATAGTACTTTAAGGTTAGCAAAGTTCTTATATATGTTAATTAATTTGATCCTCACTACAACTATGTGATATAAATGTTATTATTCTCCCTCTTTTGGAGATGAAGAAACTGAAACAAGAGAAGATAAGTTCAGAGGATTCATGTAGTAAGTGTTTGAGGAAGAATTTGAACTTGGACCTGACTCCCAGTCCTCTGCTCTATATATTGTTCCACCTACCTGCCTACTACCTTCCTGATTTCAAATTGAACTAGACCAATCTTTTAGTATAGGAATCCTTTCCTACTCAATTCCTGTGTTAAAGTAGTGAGAGGCAAGCCAAAGTGGTAGTCAAAAGAAGTAGTATAGACTGACTTTCTGCACTATTAGTTCAAGAAAAGTCTAAGATGACCCCAAGACTGAGTAATCAAAGGAGAAATCACAGTGGGGCATCTCCCTGGACCATAATCACAAACTGGACCCATAGGCAAGTGACCAGGGCAGGAAATGTGGAACAAGGCTAGGCCAGGATTATGGACTCAGCCTGAGTAGGTTGGAATCTTCCAGAGTTGGCCAGATCATCAGCCTTTGGGCTCCAAAAAGGCAGAAGTTCAAGATTGCATAGAACAGATTGCAGAGACTAGGCCAGAAGCATAGAATGTTACTGCCCAAAGTGAATGGAAGACGCAGTGTCAGGCCTAGGAGAGCAGAAAAAGAGCATCATACAGAGGCTTGATTTAAGACTCTTACCCCACAACTCTGAGCAGAGCTGAGCCAATAGTTCATGGTCACCAAGACTGGATTGTAGTCTTGGGTTGGGTCCAGAACAGGGCTGGACCAGCGGCATGCTTAAAGCAGTTTGGGGAATTAGCCTCATACCTTGTGCCCAGAATAGGGGTAGGTTAGAAACATAATCACTCTGAACCTGCTGAACCTTTCAGCTACCTGACAAGAGCACCACCCAGAGGCAAATATATAGCTCTGTTGCCTAAATATAATCTGGAATCAGGAGCCTGGCAAAACCAGAAAGGTAGTGATCTGACTTTGCCCTTAAATTGACCCCATTGAGCCCCCTGAAGGTCTGAGGCTCCCTGGCTAAAGCCACTCTTATGATCTTTGAAGAACAAAGTACTTAATAATCAAAGAATGTAGTGGCAAGACTTCCTGACTTTCATGTCCCCTTTAGAAAGGCCAAGATCATACAACACCACAACAGCCCTGCCTATAAGACCAGGGTCCTAATACAAAGCCCCAACTTGGGAAGTAAGGCTAAAAAGAATAACAACCAAAAATAATGAGTTATTATGATAAGTAAGACTCAAACTAGAGAGAGAAGAATATTTTATGATGCTTACAAGTCTAAAGCCTTAAAGAAAAACACAGCTTGCCCACAAGACCAATTAGAATTCCTAGAAGGAATTAAACTAGAGGGTTTCTTAAGAGTTAAAAATTATGCAAATGAAATGGAGTAAAAGAAATATATTAGAATTTGTTAAGCACTTATTATGTATCAGGCATTATACTGAGCACTGCAGATAAAATTACAAGAAAAAAGAAATACTTTAATAAGCTTACATTCTAATAGGGGAAGATGACATACAAAAGAGAACTAAAAAGTGGGGTAGAGTGAGATCGGAGGATGAATATACCTAGCATAGTAGCACAGTTTCAGAGTCCAGAGGAGGATAGAATTCCTAGAGGAATTCATCAATAGGAAAAGAGGGAAATTCCATGGTGAATAGGTCTTTAAGTCAGTAGGTTTTTCAGAGTGAGGAAGCTTCAGGCACTGAGGAAAGTTCCAGAATGAGCCAGAAATGAAGGGGACATAAAAGTCAGAAACAATGATAGCAGGAGAGGAAGAAATGAAAGGGATAAAGGAGAAAATTGGAAAAGAAACATTTTAAGGAAAACTTGGAGAACCAACAAAAAGAAACATTTTAAGAAAAGACTTGGAGAACCAACAAAAGGTACAAAACCCAAGTGACTGACTCTCTGAAAATTAGGTTGTCGAAACAGAAGTTATAACTCCATGAGTGAACAAGAACTATTAAAACAAAGTCCAAAGCTTGGAAAAATAGAAGAAAAAGTAAGATATTTCATATAAAAAACAACTGGCCCAGAAAATGGAAAAAGAAGAATTAATTTAAATAACATTAGACTACTTAAAAGACAGGTCCAAGAAAGTAGCTTGGACATCATATTTCCAAAAATCATGAAAAAAAACCACCCAGACATATTAAAACCAGAAGACAAAAGAGAAAGAGGGGGAAAAAATCCATCAATCACCTCCTGTAAGAAACCCCAAAATGGAATCTCCCAGAAGTGTCATAGGCCAAATCCAGAGTTTCCTGATCAAAGAAAATTATAATGAAAGTAGTCAGAAAGA
This sequence comes from Gracilinanus agilis, assembly GCF_016433145.1. Lineage (NCBI taxonomy): Eukaryota > Metazoa > Chordata > Mammalia > Didelphimorphia > Didelphidae > Gracilinanus > Gracilinanus agilis. Next base: position 241,726,683 of record NC_058133.1, read on the forward strand.
AAGAACTCAAGCACTGAGGGACTACAGCTAAAATCATACAACATTTAGTAGCTTATACTTTAAGGAGTTAGAGAGCATGGAATATGATTTTCTAAAAAGATAAAAATATTACCCCCAAGAATAATTTACCTAGCATATCTAAGTATAAATCTACTCAAGAAAATAATCGATCTTTAATGAAAACAGAGGACTTTTAAGCATTCCTGATTAGAAGGCTTAATCTAAATAGAAACTGTCTAAGGAAAGACTTCTGCAAATAACCAGAAATAGATTCAAACACTGAGGGATTACACAAGATTTAATTGTTACTACTACACTGGGCCTAGATTCAGAAAGATCTGAGTTCAAAAACAGCCTCAAGTACTTACTAGCTATGTGAGCGTAGATAAATAATTTAGCCTTTAGAGAAGGAAATGGAAAAATATTCCAGTATTCTTACCAAGAAAACCCCACATATAGTGTGATATGGTTCATGGGGTCATGAAAAGTCAGACACAATTGAACAACAACCATAAAAAGGCCAGAGAATATGCCTTTCAAAAGGCAAAAGATAGGGCTTACAACCAAAATATCTAATACATTAAGTATGATTCTCTGGCAGTGGTGGGGAGTGTGAATTGGCCTTTATTAAAATAGAGGCCTTCTAAAAGTTCCTGATTTAAAAATCAGAGCCAAGTAGAAACTTTGAAATAGAAACATAAGAGAAAACAGAAACTTAAAAAGACAAATATAAGTAAATGGTTCCAAAGGAACTTAATGAAAAGCCAGGGAGTGACACGAATGCCTATTCAGAACCCTACTCTCATCAGAGTGATAGGAGTCAAATAGTATAAAGGGTCTAGAAGACATTTTGTTATTTTGATGATATGACATCTATGTGCAAACATCAGTTTGATATAGAAATACAGAAATAAACAGGGAATAATAGGGAGGACAGATTCATAGAAAGAGTGTCAGTAGCAAAACAAATACTAAACTTAGGATTTAAACCTGGATGGTAAGGAGAGATTTAAGATGGCAAAAAAACCTGTACTTGGAATCTGGGTAAGTGGAATAGAATTGAGGCAGAGGAGCCAAAATTGATTGCATCAAGTATAGAGCATTCATGCTGAACACATCCACTTCTTTGTAAAGAGGAGCCAATAAACAAAGAGAAGAAAATAGCATGTAGAGAATAAGAGTAAAATAATCATTTAACAATCATAACTCCAAATGTGAATAGAATAAACTCACCCACAAAAGAGAAGTTAGAAGATTTGATTAATAATCAGAATCCAGTAATATAATGTTCACCAGAAACACAATTGATAAACATCTATACAGAGTTAAAAAAAAAAAAAGGACTAGTTCAAAGTCTCTTTTGCTCCACTTGAACTAAAAAAAAAAAAGAAAAAGAAAAGCAAGAGTAAAATTCATGATCTCAGACAAAGCAATAGGAAAAATATGCTTGATTAAAAGAGAAAAACATGAAAACTTGATTTTACTGAAAGGTACTATAGACAATTAATTTCAACATTTAATATATATGCATTAAATGGCATAGCATATCAAAACTTAGTGGAAAATCCAAATGAGTTAGAGTGAAAAATAGATAATAACAGAATAATAAGGGACATTAATGTATCCCTTTCAGACCTAGAAATTTTTAACAAAAAATAAACAAAGTAACTAAATGGAATTTTAAGAAAATTAGATATTATAGGTCTCTGTTGATTATTGAATGGAAATAGAAGGAAGTACAGATAAATCTTAGCTGTGCTTTGCACCTTTACAAAAGGTGTATCAGAGCCTTCTAAACTAAAAAAAAGCAGAAATAGTACTCAATTATTTATTTCAATTCAACAAAATAATATTTAATAAAGAAAGGATTAAAATTAATTACAGAAGGGGCAGCTAGGTACATTAGTGGACTGAGAGTCAATCCTAGGCAATGGGAGGTCCTGGGTTCAAATATGGCCTCAGACACTTCCTAGCAATGTGACCTTGGGCAAGTCTCTTAAATCCCATTGTTTTGCCCTTATTGCTCTTCTGTCTTGGAACCAATAATATATAGTACTGATTCTAAGATGGAAGGTAAGGGTTTTAAAAAATTAGAGACTAAATAAGAATCTGGATGTACTGAGGTTTAAAAAGAAAGTCTAGATAATTTTATTTGGAATAACAATGAAACAGCATAGCCAAAATCTTTTCACAAGCCAAAACAATCCTCAGAGGGAAATGTATATTTCTAAACACTATCATCACTTAAAAGAGAGAAAGAATATATCAATTAATTGAGTGTAGAACAACAACAACAAGTAAGAAAAACAATGTTTTTTAAAATCCTAATTAAGAGGGCAGCTGGGTAGCTCAGTGGATTGAGAGCCAGGCCTAGAGGCAGGAGGTCCTAGGTTCAAATCAGACCTCAGGCACTTCCTATCTATGTGATCCTGGGCAAGTCACTTGACCCCCATTGCCTAGCCCTTATGACTCTTCTGCCTTGGAACCAATACATAGTATTGATTACAAGACAGAAGGTAAGGGTTTTTAAAAAAAAATCCTAGTTAAACACTAAAATATAAGTTACAAAAACCAAAAAAGAAGCAAACAAAATTGAAAGCAAAATATTGAATTGGTAAATAAAACTAGGTATTTTTCTACCAAAAAATAAAATAAAGTATTTATTATGTTTTTTTTAAAAAAAGGAAAACAATCATTTAAATCAAAAATTTATAAATAATTTTTTAAAATTCACCACAAATGAAGAAGAAATAAGAATTATTATTAGAAATTATTTTGCCCAACTATATGTTAACAAAATTACAATTTGGGTGAATATTTACAGAAATATGAAACACAACTGAACAAGAAATAAATAATTTAAACAATGGAGAAGGGGAATGAGAAGAATAAGAAGAAGGTGGAGAAGGAGGGAGAAGAGGAAATTGAACAGGCCATAAATGATTCTACCAAAGAAATAATTAAAAACCTTGGGATAAGATGAATTTATAACTGAATCTTTTCAAATAATTAAAGAATGAATCATTCCAATATTATACAAAGTGCAAAACTATAAAAAAGTAGATCCTCCCAAAGTCCTTTTTTTATACAAATATGGTTTTGATACCTGAACGAAAGTCAAAATAGAGAAAGAAACTTACTTCTAATGAACACTGAATGCAAAAAAATTAAATGAAATATTATCAAATTATAGCAACTTATCACAAAGATTATATATTATATCCAGGTTATATAAATATATTTATATATAAATATCCAAAATATAAAGATGGTTCAGTATTAATAAAACTATAAACAAAAGATCATGTAATTATGTGGTTATATTAATAGATGTAGGAAAACTTGATAAAAATTAACTGTAATTAAAAACAAGAATACTTTGAAATGTATCGATTTTTCCTTAATACTGTAATTAATATATATCTAAAACAAAGTTTCAGTTTTTTATGTAATGAGGATAAACTGGTTCCCTTTCTAATAAGACCAGATTTAAAATAACGATGCCCATTATCATCACCTTTTTTTGATACATCCTAGAAATACTGGCTATTATAATAAAACCAGGAAAGTGAATTAAAGGACTAAGCACAGGAAAATAAGAAACAAAATTCTGGCTTATTGCCAATAATATGAAGGTATATTAAAAGAATTATGGAGAGCAACTAAAAATTATTCGGAAACTGTAACCAGAAAAGTTACAGGATATTTTTTAAATCCACATAAATCATAATGAATCATTATACAGTATGACCTAGTGACCAATATGTTTCAAGACCTTTCAAGTAAGTTGACATAATAGCAAACTTCATTATTTAATAAGTATTTCTTATACAAACATACCTATAGAGGTCCAGCTCTATATCAACAGGGATTTTGAATGGCTTTTGTGGCGTTGGTCGATAAGAATGAAGCAGAAAATTAAGAACAGTTAGACTAATGGTTAACCCATAGCTGCTCCAAAGAACCATCTCTGAACATTCTTTATTGATATCATTTTCAAAATAATCATTTCTCACAAAGCATAATGGGGTTTTATAGCTGCGCAGACATACCAAAGTTACAGAATTACATCATGATTGGTATATGGTTTTATAAAGCACAATAGAGTATAGTTACTCAAGGTAAAAGGGTATTTTTGATTGATGTATGACTTACAAAAATTTCTCCCATAAAGATTAAGCTGGATGAGAAAAAAATTCAAGGTTAGGAATGAGTCTCATTATTATCTGAAAGCTTTTTCTGGGAAAAGTTTCTATATCTTAAAGATATCCTTAATGAAAGGGCCTTTTACTTTGTTAGGAGAAATGCACCTGGCTGGATGAGGGATTGTCTGACTTTGCCTGCTTTTGACCTTGGGTAGTCTGGGAAACAGTTTCAAAGCCCAGGCAGCTTTTTTGCTTAATGTCTTGGAGAAAAACTGTTAACTCCTTAACTGCTGGTTTACTAAGAACTTAAAGCTTTCCTAGAAAATTAAATTATAATGCTTCCTAATGAGAAAAGGTGTGGATCATAAAAGGAATCAAAGAGAAGAGTTCAGATTTTTATCTTAGATAACCTATCCTGTCTGCGTCTTGACTTGCAGGGCAGAAAGGTCAAAAGCAAGGCCTTGCCCGTCTGCATTGATCTTTTGATGGGGTCCAGATGAAAATCTCTATTAGAGACTCTGTTTCTCTCAATTGCTTCCAACACATACCTGTTTGTAAACTTGTCTTGGGCTTATCAGAGCTACAAGCATCACTGCTCTTGTACTTTGGGATCATAATTAATAGCATTGCTCTGATATGGATATAACTTGTTACAAGCAAGAACTTTGGACAAAGACTCATGTGGGAGCTAACGTTTGTTGCAAAACAATATAATGACTCACAATAAAACAAAATACCTAGAGTGAGAATAAGCATGATTGGATGAACTGCTGCAAGACTTTAAGATGCTTGGGAAAATGGAACTGATTTAGTGTGTAATTAAAAAAATTTTTACAGTTTTCTGCCCTTTTTTTATTGCCAATCACATATACCTGAATTTACATACGTCGAGTTTATGTAAAATGAGGTCCTACTGTATGGTATTGATAAAACTCAGTAGGAAAAGATACAAAGAGAAATTATATTAAAAATAACCACAGAACATATATGATACTTTAAAGCTTACTTATTATGTGGTTTATATATAAATTTTAAATCATAAACAATTAAAAGAAAAGAAGAAAATATTTTTCAGATCTATGGATAGTTCATAGCCAAACAAAATATAAATAGGGTTACAGAAGGTAAAAACCAACAATTTTGATTACATAAAATTAAAGACTTTTGTGCAAATAAAACTAATGCAATTAAAATTTGTAGAGAAATGGATAATATTTGTGGAAAGTTTTATAAGAATCTCATTTCCAAGGAACTTATTCAAGCTTAGTTGAATACAATTGAGGGATATAATATGATATCAAAGGAAATGAACAGGCAGTTTTCAAAGAAGGAAATCCAAGCATTCAGAAAAAGTCCTCCATATCACTAAAAATTAGAGAAATGCAAATTAAAGGAATTCCAAGATTCCACCTTGACAAAATTGACTAAAAAGGAAAATGTCAAATACTGGAGGGGCTAAAGGAAAAACAGTTACATTAACACACAACAATATATTAAAACATTATTAGAACTGTGAATTGGCATGGCCATTCTAGAAAACAACTAGAAAGTATGTCCCCAAAATTACTAAATCATTCATATTTTTGACTCTCATAGTGCTATTTAGGCTATGTGGCCTAAAGAGGGCAGAAAAAGAGGAAAAAGAAGCATTTGATATCAAAATATTTATAGCTGATTTTTCTAGTAACAAAAATCTGGAAACTTAAGTGGCTATCTATTGATTGGGAAATGGTTAAACAAATTATGTAATATGAATGTAATAAAATATTACTATACCCTAAAAATTACAGAATGAAATTTTCAGGAAACCTGGGGACTAATGAAGCAAGAAATGAGCAGGTCAAGAAAAACAGTTCACCAACAATACTGTGAAAGTAAACAATTTTGAAAGCTTTAATTTACATCAATGCAATGATTAACCATGATTCCAGAGAATCAACAATAAAGCATGCTATACTCCCCCCTTCCCTTAACAAAGAAGTGATAGTCATGATACAGAATAGACATATTTTTGGACTTGGCCAATGTGAGATTTTTTTTGCTTGATTGTGCATATTTGTTGTCCTAGTTTTTTTGTGTTTTTTTTTTAATTGGGGGACATGGAGAAAAAGAAAAACCTATTTTTGTTCATTGGAGAAAAAAATAAATTTAACTGAAAAATTTAAACTAATAGTTTTATAATTGCCTGGCAGCAATGAGAAGTTCATTGTTTTGCATATGTGCACACTGGCAATATTTGCTATAGACTGAACATGTTAGACTTAGATTAGGTCTTTTTGACTGAGGCCAGCTACTTCATGATGTTTCTCATTAGAAAAACTGTTACTATGTGATTTTAAAGAAATAAAGGCAAAAGTCCTTAGCTTTTTTATGAGATGCAAACATAAAACTGAGTGTGGAAAGCTAGTAAATAGCTGAAGTTCTTACTTTTCCATTGAGAATGGTATAAACATTGCTTTGTCTTTTATCAGCAATAGATCTACTACTGTGGTACTCACTTAGTACCACCTCTCTTACCTGTCTCCTATTCTCATTTGTTTTAGCATGTTTAGTCTAGAGAAGAGAATTTAGGAATGTGAAAGCTCTCTGAAGGTATTTTAAGTATTATCATATTGATGAGAGATTAGTCTTGTGCTGCTTGGTATTTGTTGGTAGAATGAGGAAAATGAAGGAAGAAATATTTCAGCTTCATGGGGGAAAAACTGTCCAACAATTAAAGCTGTCCCAAAGCAGAATGTGCCACCTTAAGAAGTAGTGGGTTACTATCAAATCTTCAAGAAAAAAAAATTATTACTTGTAAGGAATATTTTAGAGAGAATCCCTCTTGAATCCCTGGCTATCTTCAAAGATCTCTTTCAACTCTGGGGAACTGTGTAATACTTCTCTGAGTAGAATAACCTAGTGAAATTAGACATTATGGGTTTAGAGAAATAGAAAGAAAGAGCAGCCACATTTTCAATAGAAACCAATGTTATAGGCATGTTGAATTTAGGGAAAATTGGGTTTCTACAATAAAACTCTGGGCATATGACTGAGGTAAATCCAGAAGAGCTCTAAATTATACCAAGAACTTGAAGGGCACCACAGTTGGGAGGGCTATAACTACAAAGCCTGTCAGATAAAGTGAATATTGAGAATCAACCTGGCTAGTAAAAGTCATTCTGTTCTGGCACTGAATGGTCCTTGAGGTTGGAGCTTAATGAAAATAAATCCTATTGGCAGTTTAGACTGGTAGATTTAATTCATTCTTAGCCAACAACTTTTCATCTTAATCTTCCAGCATCCAAGATCAAGATAAGATGCTTCAGGCCCTATGGAATACATGTGAAAAACTTCCAAAGGCCAATCACAACAACATCAGGTAAGTGGAAATAGAAAGCATTTGGATGATGTTTATTTTTTTGTCTCTGATCTTCCACATAAGGTGAATTCCACATAAGCCTGTGTCTGTGACCTAGTATCCAGGTAACCAGGAGTTTCATTCTATTTGTAACCTAATAGGCATTTAGCATTTGTTTATTGCTACAAGCACTAGTTATCCATAAAAGTCATGTATCAATGCCTGTTGTATGATTAGTTTCAGTATTAGTTATTTCCAATAAGCCTCTCCAAGAACTAACCCCAGAGCAATCATCATTAACAAATACTTCAACATCCCATTGGCAAAGAGAACCTCTTTATCTCTACCAAGAATCCCTTGACTCACTGCAATGTTCCTGAGTATTCAAGTAACCGTATCAGCAGAAACTCGGTGAACTTTGCTGCTTTTCTATTTGCAGAAGCATACAGTTTGGCTGCTTTACATGATTTGTCCCTTCCCTTTGTTTGTTTGTTTGTTTGTTTGTTTGTTTGTTTGTTTGTTTGTTTGTTTGAGGCTAGCCTTCAAGAAACTAATGATCAGAAAAAAAAATAGCTGCTATTCTTTAGCTCAGTAGTTCACCTGAAAGCCAGCTGCCAATAAGTTAGGCTTTTAAAATGGGCCTCTGTTCAATGTTAACATCTTCTCTAATCCCCTTCCTTTCAGCCCTCCTTTTTTTTAATTGCCTGGATTTACTTACATTTACTTTAGCTCATTTCTTCCAAAGCAAACAGTGAGCTCCCATTTTGCCCTAAGCATTATTCAGACTTCCCAAGAATATTTTCAAGATAAGTGATAACACTGAAAAGTTGAAAGTTCCTTTGTTGGGATCATTCTTCTTGAGTATCAGCAGCAGTCATGGCACAAGGGTAAAGGTTGGAGGCAACCAAAGATAATGGCCCTATTGAGACTCTCACTTTTCATAAAGCATGTCTTTCATTGAGTTTTTTAGTCTTCCTTTTAGAATCCAGTGTTCAGGGATGTTTGCTGATCCATTGACTATAGAGCTAAATAATGTCCTATATTTTTGTTTGTCTGGGTTATCAGTATTTTCATGTGAAAAGATATACCTATGGGTTGTATTGTTTTGTTTAGCATTGATATTTAGTATAATGATAGCTAATTTTTTAATAGCACATGAAGCAAATTGTCAAAGCAAAGTCCTTTTTTTTTAAATTTTTAAATATCTTTCCCTAGTCACCATCCCTACCCCAAAAGTGTTTATAATCTATTATAAAGAAACTAGGAACATCAAAAATATGCAATAGATTTTTTCATGTCAAGTGCCTCAGATTTCTTAAATTCCCAGGCCTATTAAGTTTGCCCTGTATAGAAAAGAAATGTTATTTTCTAAAGATACTTTTCTATGCATGGGTTTGTTTCTTCTTTTTTCCATGTATGTCTGACTCTAATAGAAAATAAGAATCATGTTGAGGGGAAAAGGTAAGATAGCAGAAAATAGGTTTTCTGTAATGTGATAAGATTTTCTTTAGGATTCTCTAAGATATGTGTATTGAAACATGTAATGAATCTTGGGAAATACTGAAGTATTTCTTAAAGGTGGTATTTATTTGAAAGAGATCATCTTACTGAGATCTGAGTTTATCTTTTTCTGTCAAAAGAATATAGAAGAAATGACTTGGCCTAAAAACATGAGGATAATGATGATTATTCACTTTTATACAGCATTTTGGAGTCTACACAGAATTTTCCTCAAAATGTCATTATGTTGCAACAGAAAATGTTAAAATTGACTTCTCTATATGTGTCTTGAAACAAGTAGGCAGGATGAGCATCTAGCCCTTTTTCAACCAATATCTTTTGATTTCCTTTCAGATACTTGATCAAATTTTTAGCTAAATTGTCAGAATTTCAAGACACAAATAAGATGACCCCCAGTAACATGGCTATTGTACTAGGACCCAACTTGTTGTGGCCACAAGCAGATGGGTAAGTAAAGCACAAGGAATTGAGAGTGATGTTAGCAGGAAAAGAATAATAGGGGGCTGTAAAGCAATTACCAATAGTTTTCATGTGAACCATTTGCAGCCTGAGCATGACGGTTCTTATGAAATGTTATTTTTGTTTCAAGAAGGGGATGCCATATGCTACCAAAGCACTTCCCTTTGTCTGTCTCATCCCTGTTGACATGCTCAGCTCAGGTTGAGCCTAGGATATAGAAAAGTGCTGTGTTAGGCTGAATATCAAAATATTACTAAGCCTCCATATCAGGGGCAAGAGAACTAGCAAAGCATACAGAAAACTTTTGCAGGACACTTCCTTACATGTTGTCTTCTAAGTCATAGTCTTGACCAAAGATTTCAAATGTCCTTGGCATAAGCAATACTTCTTGGAGTTCGCAAGATATCTCTGCCTTCCTTTATCCATGACCTTCTGTTGTATGTTTTAGGAATATTACTGAGATGATGACCACAGTTTCTCTGCAGATCGTTGGAATCATTGAACCTATCATCCAACATGCTGACTGGTTCTTCCCTGGGGGTATGTAGTGGGTGATGCTAGCTTGTGAGGTCTAGTGCTTTGTGAATATCAGTGGGAGACAGAAAATATAGGCTAACATAAAGACCCAAGGCTATTGAAAATGAGGCATTACTATCTCTAGCATTTTCTATACCATGTATACTTTCAAGTATATCAGAAAGATCATGCCATGACTATGAGTAATCCTTTATAGAGGAATTTTTTTTTTACATTATTATACAAGAAAGCAAAATTCTCTTGCTTTCTAGTATAATAAGTCATCCAGTGATCTTGATTCAACTGGTATAGAATAGATTTTCAGTATATGTCTGTTGAATGTTTAGTTCTTATAGACAGAAGTTAGTAAAACTGTAATGGACTTTAAAGATCAAAACCTGCTCATCTTAATAGATGAAGAAAATGAGGTCCAAAGAGATGAAGTGAAAACTTAAGTATTTATGAAATGCCTTCTTTTCTTATATACATGATAAATATAATATATAAAGCTTTTTTTCCAATATTGATGTATTTTGGTGATTTTTCTAAATTCCATGGTCCTATTCCCTTGGTAACCAGCACATATAAAAGGCAAGGGCCTGTCTCATAAGTTAGCTATGAAGACTTTTTCCAAAGTGGAATTTTGGAAATGTTTGGAGCAATATATCATCCCCAAAAGTATAAGTTCATAGAATTTAGAATTAGAAGGGACCTTAGATATGATCTAGTTCAATCCTATCCATTAAATAGATGAGAAAACAGGATAAAAGAAGAAAAGTGACTTTGCTAAGGTGACACAATGGTAAAACAAGAATCAAATCCTCTGGTTTCTTAAATCTAACATTTTCTGCTTCACTATACTGCATTTGTAAGGATTAAATCTATGACCTTTGCCTTATTAAAGTTCCCTTCTCATCATCATATATAGACTTTCCTCCAATGCTTATAATATGCCCCCCTCCTCACTTCTATCTCTTAGAATCTCTAGCTAGAATAAGACCCCTCTCAGGCACCACTTCCTACATGAATCTTATTCTCATCAGATACTAGTGCCTACTTACACCCCATCAAAAATTATCTTGAACTTAATTTGCATATATTTAGGATTTACTTATGTATGTGCATACTATTTACTCCAAGTGAAGGTAATTTCCTCAAATGCAGATACTGTCCTTTTTTTTTTTTTTTTTGTCTTTTTATCTCTAGTATCTAGCACTGTGTCTGTGGACTTGTTTGATTATTTAGTTCAAACCAGCTGAGACAATTGGATTATAATTCTTCTAGTTCTAGATCCCATTCTCCATTCTCATTGCCATGTTAGTGACCTTACACTTTTCTCCTCATAAGATAGCTACTGCTAAGGTTAAGAGTGGTTGATACAAATATCAGACTCTGACCTTTCTAGCTTTGTATTCTAATCCCCTGTGGAGACCAGTCTCATACTAATCTAACATTAAAAAATAATTAATTCATATTATTTCTGCTTTGCATGTCACCATCTGAGAGATGATCTATTAATCATCCTGAGAATTCTATTCTATGGCAAAGAATGGATAATGGGAAGAAGATAGGGATAGAGATGTTAACCAAAATGTGAATAAGAAAGTGGAAGTGGAAATATGTAAATTGTAGCTCTGTGGACTCTGGGAAGAGTTAGGGAGCAAATTCTTATGGAGAAAAAAGGAAATGACTGGCTAAAGTTAGTGGCATGGAGAATAGATAAGATGGACCTTTCTATGTGGGAAAGCAGAAGGAGGAGATATCTCTTGCCTTCATCAACCTTTAGAAGGCATAGGGGTAAGGAGGAACAATCATGAGACATGAAGCTTTACATACTAATTCTTTCTTTCTTGCAGACATAGAGTTCAATGTGACAGGTAATTACGGGAGCCCTATACATGTGAACCACAATGCCAATTACAGCTCAGTACCATCTCCTGATATGGACCCTGCTGATCAGCGACAGCCTGAGCCAGCCCGACGGCCCCTCAGTGTGGCTACTGATAATATGATGTTGGAGTTTTATAAAAAGGATGGGTATGATCAGATATTTCTTTCTCAGCCCTGGGAAAGGCAGGTGGGGAGGGAGGTATAAAAAAATGCAGTTTGATGCTTACTTAGCTAAACTTAGCTAAGGGACATCTAAATGTCTGCTAAAGGTTGAATTCATAGAAGCATAGGTGAGTAGAACTGGAAAGGATAAAAATTTAAACACTAGAATAGAGTTCTGTATCACTCATACTATCAGCAGCCTGGATGAAAAGCAAACAAATAACCTACATCTTCCATTCCTAGGCTACAGCTATAATTAAACACACACACACACACACACACACACATTCAACTCTTCTCTTTTTATCCCAGAAAGAAGTTGATTTGAACTTCTTGTTCAGCAAGAATAGCGGTTTCTTCAAAGGAAGAAAAAATAAAAAGCACGATCAGCAAGATCTAGATAATGATAAATGAAGCTAGATTCCTACCATGCCCCAAACAGGGTACTAGGGTAGATAATTAGCTCTGTTAGAAAGGCATGTCACCATGAATTATTTTGGAAAGGATATGAAGATAGTCTTCTCTATCTGCATTCTACTATGCGCCTCCATATGCTGATAGGCAAGGCTAGGTATAAAGCCTGGAGTCTCATTTTCCTCTAAAAAGAAAGCAACTTTCCTTTTTCAAAGTAACTATATAGTGTTCCCTCACTGTTGGCTAGAGACCTTGGGTTTCATCTCAGAGGTTTGGGGGATTCTGTATCTTCTTCACCACTACCTTAGCACAGAAACAGTACTGCTAGATACTAGAGATCCAAGGAACAAGATGTCATATTTAAAGGCTGAACTGAAAGTACAAGAAATCCATAGGGCTTCTGATTTTTGAGTAAATGTGAAAATGTGTTTGATAATCTTTGTCTAGAGCATCTTCAACCTGATCAGAATCTCAAAAGACTTACTAGGAAGAATCTGGACCTAGAAGACCTAGAAGAATCTGGACTTAAAGCCCAGGTCCTTATCTGCTCTCTGTGTCCCCTAGTCAGTCTGCTTTTCCTGACCTGTAAGACCCTAAGTGGGTCTGGTTCCTAAATATCTCCCTCAGACAATTTCAGAAAGATTTTAAAGAGTTATCATTTTGTACATGCTATAGTTGAGGCATTAAAAGCTTATTAGCCATCAGTGGGGAAAAAGCCAGTTAAAGAGCGAATAATGATACCTTGAACAACCACCTGGTAAGCTGACATCTTCAGCTGCTTTTACCGTTACCAGCTGTAATGTGCCAGCTCTGGAACCAGCTACATCCAGTGTTGTCAGTCTTTCATACTAATTTCACAATATGCTGCCTACAAGAAACATATTTAAAGCAGGGAGACAGTCACAGAGTAAAAGTAAAGGGTTAGAGCATAATCTATTATTCTTCAGCCAAAGTAAAAAAAAGCAAGGGTCAACCATGATCTCAGACAAAGGAAAAATAAAAATAAATTGATCTAATCAAAAGAGATAAAAAAAGAAATTACATCTTGATAAAAGGTACCATAGACAATGAAACCACATCAATACTAAACATATATGCACTAAATAGCATAGCATCCAAATTCCTAAAAGAGAAGTTACATGAGTTATAGGAGGAAACAGACAGTAAAATATTACTAGTGGGGGACCTTAACCATCCCCTCTCAAAAGTAGATAAATCCAACCAAAAATAAACAAGACAGAAGTTAAGGAAATAAAATTTTAGAAAAGTTAGATATGATAGACCTGTAGAGAAAACTGAATGGGAAAAGAAAGGAACATGGCATCTTCACAAAAATTGACTATATAATAGGGCACAAAAACTTCAATTCATTCTTTTCAGACCATAATGCAATAAAAATTACACTATACAAAGGACAGGAAAAAACACTAAAAATTAATTGGAAATTAAATAACTTTATCCAAAAGAATGAATGGATCAAAGAACAAATCATAGAAACACTTGATACTTTCATTAAAGAGAACAACAAAGAGAAAACATACCAAAACTTAAGGGATATACCTGCATGTAGGGGGAAATTAATATCTGTAAATGCATACATCGATAAAATCGAGAAAGAGAAGATCAATGAATTGGGCATGCAGTTAAAAAATAGAAGAACAAATTAAAAGTTCCCAACTAAGCACCTAATTGGAAATTCTGAAAATCAAAGGAGAGATAAATAAAATTCAAAGAGAAGACTATTGGACCAATAAATAAGACAAGGAGCTGGTTTTATGAAACCTTTAAATATTGAAAGTATTTATTGACATTTTATTTTGATATCAATATATTTGAATGTTTCTTTTGAGAGAGGAAAGTTCTTGGCTTGATTAAAAAATGGTAAGCATGTGGTCTTCTGTTCATTCCTCCTTTATTACTACTCATAATGGGGGCATTAGAATTACAGGCACATAATGACATTTCTTTCCTTATGTGAAATTGAAGTCTTGAAGTTATGGACATATTATGGCATCTCTTTCCTTATATGAATGGCTTATTTTTATTTGTGTATGATCTACTTTTTGGTCAGGGTTCTACATGAACCATAGTCCTCATTCATACTTCTAGATTGGACTTAAAAGGGAAATTTATAATGTCAAATCACTTAGAAGTAGATGGGTCTTCCTGCCAAACCGTCTTCTCCCTCCTCCATCCCCATCCCTACTATGCTGTCTGAATAAGAACCTGTATTGACTTATGGGATATTTTTGCCATTACCAATGGAAAATTTATTTTGACCACATAAAAAGTACAAAGTGAAATGAGTAAAGGGTTAATTATTCTATTCTCCCATACTCTTTATGGGGGCTCCTTTATTGGGAGACAGCCTTCTCACCCAAAGAAAGATTTAGTTTCCTTGACACTAACATTTATATGTTTTTGTCCATGCAGCCTTAGGAAAATCCAAAGGTATGGTATCTGCTAGTAGCTGCTGGGCTAGGTTCAGTCTTCAAAACTTTAAGCTAGTTGTGTCCCAGTCAACTCTTCAAGAGGTTGAGTGCTCCATGTTTGGTTGCTTGGCAGATATTTATGCTGTGTTTTCATCATTAAATCAGAATCCCAACGTTTTGAAGTTTATCCTTCATAATTTTTATATGAGGAAACTGTGGCATAAAAGACAATTGCCCAGTTATCTAAGCAGTAGCACTCAGGACTAAACTATGGATCTCGTGATGCCTAGTCAAGGACTCTTTCTATTATACCAAGAGTGCCCTTTAACAAGTAGTTGTTAAATTTGCTTTGTACCCTAACCAGGCTTTAAAGAATTGCTGATATTAGAGAAGCCTAAGAACCTAGCCGATGGTGTCCATATATTTTCCCTTCCTCTACTCAAAAATCTAGATTAGACTATCTTCAACTTTGGGGGAAGATTTGAGCTTTCGGCACAGCAGACTCTTAATATGGTCACCTCAGTTTAGCAGAATATTGAAGTACCACAATTCTATCCCCAAGTCTCCTGATAAGGGATGCAACTCTTTAATTGAAACCTAGACTAACAAGAATTGTCACTGGTTGTCCCTAGCAGAGTAGATAGATAGAAAAACTTGCTTTTAAATCCCATTTCAATTAAGAATATCAGTTGCATTGCTTACCCAGGCAGGGGTGCTCAGGCTATGCTAATGTTCCACTTTTGTGCAAATGTGCTTTAATGTTTCCGCTTTGTGGGGGAGGGATCCTGTCAGTTCTATTATAGAAGGATAAGCATGTGCTTTTGTGTCATTATCCCAACAGCATGGGTGTGCGGGTTATGGATACATCCTGGGTGGCCCGAAGAGGTTCCTCTGTCACCCGAAAATCATCCTGTACCCCACCAACTGTGCAGCCTCCTGCTCCACCTTCTGATCTTGCTGTTCCACCTCAATCACCATTTCCTGAGGAGTCACTTGACATTTCAACAACTTCTTCCCATCCTCCATCTAACTTTGGCTCCCAGACTGTGGTTGAGCAGACTAGGTAAGAAAGGATGTCACTCAGGATGAGGGAAGCCTGATCCAGTTCAAAGTGAGATTCCTCCACTTGCCCATGCCCATTTGGTGGCTCTTTTTGATACTGCTAGGGTGCTTTTCCTTCTCTAAATATTTAGAAGTAACTTTATCCAAATGTCTGGCACAGAATAATCTTCTCTAACAATTGTCTAAAAAATTGGGCAGATTTAAAGCTTTTCTAAATCTTTTTTTAAATCAATTTTATTTTAATAAAAATTTTCCAGATAAATTTTCCACAGTTATATGATTCATGCCGCATCCCTCCCTTCTTCTCTCCTCCCCTCCCAGAGCTGACAAGCAATTCACTTGGGTTATACATTTTTAGCATGCAAAGCAATACATTTTTATAAGTGAATAATCTTACAAAACCAAAACCTCAAATCATATACCCAAATAAACAATTGATAAATCACATGTTTTCATCTGCATTTTTAAAAAATCCTTACCTTCCATCTTGGAGCCAATTACGCAGTACACAGTATTGGCTCCAAGGCAGAAGAGTGGTAAGGGTAGGCAATGGGGGTCAAGTGATTTGCCCAGGGTCACACAGCTGAGAAGTGTCTGAGGCCAGATTTGAACCTAGGACTCCCATCTCTAGGCCTGGTTCTCAATCCACTGAGCTACCCAGCTGCCCCCTCAGGTCTTCCTCTGGAGGTGGATCTATAATTTTCTTCCTCTGTTTTTGGTCTTTCTGGCTTAGGTATCAGCACCATATTTGTATCATAAAAAGAATTTGGTAGGACTCCTTCTTTGCTTATTTTGCCAAATGGTTTGTTTAATATTGGGATTAATTGTTCTTTAAATGTCTGATAGAATTCACTTGTAAATTCCTCTGGCCCTGGGGATTTGTTTTTGGGGAGTTCATTGAGTTCAGTTTCTTTTTTCTGAGATGGAATCCTAGTATTCTATTCCATCTTTTGTTCATCTAGGCAATTTATATTTTTGTAAACATTCATCCTTTTCACCTAGATTATCAGATTTGTTGTCATATAATTGGGCAAAATAGCTCCTAATAATTGCTTTAACTTCCTCTTCATGAGAAGTGAAACAACCCTTTTCATTTCTGGTACTGGTAATTTGATTCTCTTCTTTCTTTATTTTTTTAATCTGATTTTTAATCTTTCTTTATTTTTTTAATCTGATTTTTAATCTGATATATACTTTATATAATTTTAGGTGGCTTTTTTCATAGAACCAGCTCCTAGTCTTATTTATTAGTTTAATAGTTCTTTTACTTTCAATTTTATTAATTTCTTCTTTGATTTTTAGGATTCCCAATTTAGTCTTTAACCTGGGAATTTTTAATTTGTTCTTTTTCTAGCTTTTTTAGTTGCATGCCAAATTCATTGATTTGCTTTTTCTCTATTTTATAGACTTAGGAATACAAATTTTCCCCTGCGTACTGCCTTGGCTGTATTCCATAAATTTTGATATGTTGTCTCCTCAATATCATTCTCTTAAATGAAATCAATGATTTTCTCTATGATTTGTTCTTTGATCCACCTGTTTTGAAGAATTAAATTATTTCGTTTCCAATTAATTTTTAATTTGTCTCTCCATGAACCCTTATCAAATTATAATTTTTATCACATTATGATCTGAAAATGTTGCATTTATTATTTCTGCTTTTCTGCATTTGGTTGTGAAGTTTTTGTGCCCTAATACATGGTCATGTGCCACTGAAAAGAAAGTATATTCCTTTTTATCCTATTCAATTTTCTCAGATATCTGTTAAATCTAAGTTTTATAAAATTTTGCTCACTTCCTTTACTTCTTTCTTATTTATTTTTTGGTTAGATTTATCTAGTTCTGATAAGAGAAGGTTGAGGTCTCCCACTTGTATAGTTTTACTATCTGTTTCCTCTTTAAGCTCCTTTAGTTTCTCCTCTGAAAATCTGGATGCTATACCATTTGGTGCATACAAGTTAAATACTTTTATTTCTTCATTGTCTATACCAGTGATGGGCAAACTATTCCCCACGGTCCAGATCCAGGCCATAGTTTACCCATCACTGCCTTAAGCAATTCCCTAATCACTACATCTGGATGTGGGGCCGTGGTGATTAGGGAATTACTTAAGGCAGTGATGGGCAAACTATGGCTTGGATCTGGCCTGTGGGGAATAGTTTGCCCATCACTGGTCTATACTACTTTTTATGAAGATGTAATTACCTTCCCTATCTCTTTCCATCAGATCAATTTTTGCTTTAGCTTTGTCTGAGATCATGATCGTTACTCCTGCATTTTTTTGTTTGTCTCAGTTGAAGTTCAATAGATTCTTCTCCAGCTTCCTGTCTCTTGTAAACAACATATAGTAGGATTCTGGTTTTTAATTCACTCTGCTATCTGCTTCCATTTTATGGATGAGTTCATCCCATTTACATTCACAGTTATGATTACCATCTGTGTATTCCCCTCCATCTTGATTTCCCTTTTTATTTCTAACCTTTATCCTTTCACTCTTTTCCCTCTACACCAGTGGTTCCCAAACTTTTTTGGCCTACTACCCCCTTTCCAGAAAAAATATTACTTAGCCCCCTGGAAATTATTTTTTTATTTTAATAGCAATTAATAGGAAAGATAAATGCACCTGTGGCCATCACCGCCCCCCCTGGATTGCTGCAGCACCTACTAGGGGGCAGTAGAGCCCACTTTGGGAATCACTGCTCTACACCAATGTTTTGCTTTTAGTCACTCCCTCCTTTCCCCCTCCTTATATTACTCCTCTTATCCCTTTCTTATTCCCTTTTTACTTCTTTATATGGTAAGATAGGATTCTATACCATCTCTGAGTCAATGAGAGTAAGATTTAAGAATTACCTGTCACTATTCTCATCCTCCCCTCCACTGTAATCCCCAATACCTCGTTATGCAATATAATTTACCCAATTTTACTTCTCTCTTCCCATTCCCTTAGTACAATCATCTTTTTCACTCCTTTATTTTTTTATATATCTTCCTAAACAGCTTACTACTATAGCCTCTATGTATATTTTTTCTAATTGCTATCATAATGATCACAATTTTTAAGAGTTACATATATTTTCTTTCTGTAAAGGAATATAAACAGTGCTCACTTCAGCAGTACATATACATAAAGAAATATAAACAATTTGTCCTTACTGAAGCCCTTAAATTTTTTCTCTTATTTACCTTTTCATGCTTCTCTTCAATTTTGTATTTGAACATCATATTTTCTGTCCTTTTCTTCAGGAATGCTTGGAAATCTTCTATTTTATTAAATGATCATACTTTTCCCTGAAAGAATATAGTCAGTTTTGATGGGTAGGTGATTCTTGGTTGTAAACCCAGTTTCCTTGCCTTCCAGAATATCATATTCCAGGCCTTCTGATCTTTTAATCCTGACTGGGGCTCCATAATATTTGAATTGTTTCTTTCTGGCTGCTCGTAGTATTTTATCCTTGGCCTAGTTGCTCTTGAACTTGGCTATATCATTCCTGGAAATTCTCATTTGGGGATTTATTGTAGGAGATGATCTGTGAACTCTTGCAATTTCTATTCTACCTTTTTGTTCAAGAATATCTGGGCAGTATCTTTGGCTAATTTCTTGTAATATGATATTTAGAGGGGTATTTTTGGTCATGATTTTCAGATAGTCTAATAATTCTTAAATTGTCTCTCCTGGGTTTATTTTGCAAATCTATTGTTTGTTTTTTTAATTTCATATTTTCTTCTATTTTTTCATTCTTTTGATACTGTTTCATAATGTCTCATGAAGTTATCAGCTTCTATTTGCCCAAATCTAATTTTTAAAGTCTGAAATTCTTCCATGACCTTTTGATCCTCCTTTTCCTTTTGGTCCATTCTATTTTTCATGGCACTCTTTTCTTCATTGGATTTTTAGCCTCTTTTTCCACATGACCAATTTTGTTTTTTAAGCTGTTTGCATATGGTTGTTTGGATCTCACCATCCCCTGGTGGTTCTGTGCTTTGCTCTTTGTTCCCATAGAAACTTTAGAACATTAAGTATTTCTTTTGCTGTTTGCTCATTTTCCCAGCTTTTTTTTTTTTTTTTTTGGCCTATGGACTAGGAATTCTTGAAAGCTGATGATTCTGTCTTCTCTTATCTTAACTTAAAGGGTTTGGTACTGTGAGCTATTTTGCCTTGTGGCTAGGTATTTACCACAAAAGGGCAGGCTTGGAGGGGTCCAACACAGTGGACTCCTGAACCTCACTATGGACTTGTGCCAGGGCCAGGGACTTCCAGGGGTGGGTCTTAGGGCTCTTTTGTTGGTGTAGTTGTGTCCCAGGATCCTGAAGTTAAGTGATGCCTATTTGCTTGAATCTGGCCCAGGGGAGGGGGGGTTCTGTGCACTCCTCTGTGTGCAGTTTTGCTTCCAGTTCCCCCCTCATCCTATGAAAACCAACTCTCTCTGCATAGCTTTAGCAGGTGAGCCCCCTCACTCTGTCTTGAAGTTTTTGATTCCTGTCATTTTGAGGTGCTTTTTAAAGATTGGTTTGAAGAATTGTGAGAGCAATTTCAGCTTTTCCTACTATTAAGCCACCATCTTGGCTCTGTCTCCCTGCCCCCCCAACTTTTCTTAGTTATTCTTATTTTTATATTATTATAATATATTATTATACTCTTTATTCTTAATTAAAAGGAGTTAGGGTGGCATTTTTGATAAAACAAAAAATTCATTCCAGATTTTCTTTCTTCTTTGTTTTAAAATATTTAATTAATGCTTTTATTTTTTTAGATCAGTTATTTCCAGATATTATTTCTCCCACTCCCTAGTTAAGTGAAACCTCTGGAACCATATCTATGTAATTCTTATGTTTAGTGAGAAATCCTTCCACTACCACTGCTCTTCCCCAATTAATTTGTAAGTATCTTAAATGAAGAATAGGTGATAACGTTGCCTTAATATGGTAGCAAATACAATTGGCTTGTCATAAGCCAAGACACTATAAAACATGCTGCCTGGCTAATCAGGATTTCTAAGATCACTTCTAATTTTGTTAGCAGAGTAGAATTAGTCCTGGGGAGGGCTTTGTGCTTTTTATAATACAGTAGGGCTTTATTTTATGCAAGCAATACAAATACTAAGAGAAACAATGTTGTGATGTGGGCATGACTTGTTACAAGAGAGAACTCTGAACAAAGATTGATATGGGAGCTAATGTTTGGTATAAAACAATTAAATGACTCAGACTAATACTTTTCAGAGTGAAAATTAGTGTGATTGTGTGAACTGCTACAAGACTATACTCCTTGGGGAAATGGCATGATTTAGTGCATAATTAAAATTTTCTTGTTGTACATATTTTTCTGCCTTTATTTTTTCAATTGCCAATCATATATACCTGAATTCATGTATTTTGGATTCACATAAAACAAAGCCCTACCATTTTCACACATTTGCTTGTCAAAGCCGTTTTCCCACCTAAACTTTATATTATTCTCACAAATTCCTTAAGAAGATGGTAGTATCAGTATTTTTCTTTATTTCATAGGTGAGGAAACTAGGGTCTAGAGTTCATGATGTACTCAAGATTAGTGACAGAGCAAATTAGTGACAGTAAATGTCCTAGTCTGACGCACTTTCTCCACTGACATGCTTCAGGTTCTTCCATTCAGAATTTTCAGATTTCATTTTCATTTTGAAAGGAAAGTAAAACCAAGTTCATAGATCATAAATCTGGAGCTTGATGGGACCTCATGGGGCATTTAGTCGACCTTTTCATTTTATAAAATAGGAAAATGATTCCCAGGTTAAGTGATATGTGGAATTTGAACATAGGTCCTCTGACTTCAGTGTCAATTCTCTTTATAGTATGTGATATGACCTCCTTCTTTCCAGGTGGCAGGAGGGACACCAAGGAATATCTCTTTAAAATCCAAAACAGGAATTATATATCAAATAGTATTTATTAAGGGCTTACTGTGTTCCTAAACTGTGCTTAGTATTGGGAATATGGAGACAAAAGCAAATCAGGCCCTACCCTAAAAGAGCTTATATATGAAGGAAAATGGATTTGATTTAAAAAGATAAACTATAATTTACTTAAAGGTACTATAGATAATAAATTAATTTTGATACTTAATATACATGTGCCAAATGAAACTGAACATAAATATTTAAAGCTAAAGCTAAGTTCCATGGAAAAATAGATAGTAAAATTATAAAGGTGGGTGGCACAGGGCACCTGGGAGTGGCATGGCCAAATTTGCATTTTAGAAAAATTACCTTGGCAACTGAGTGGAGGAAGAATTGGAGTGCAGGAAGAGATCTGAAACAAAAAAACCAATCCAAAGGCTTTTTCAATAGTCCAGTTGTGAGTCCTACCAAATTCCTTTTATGACACAAATATGGTACTGATTCCAAAGCCAGGTAGACCAAAAACAGAGAAAGAAAACTATAGACCAATCTCCCTAATGAACATAGATGCAAAAATCTTAAATAGAATACTAGCAAAGAGACTCCAGCAAGTAATTAAGAAGATCATCCATCATGTTCAGGTAGGATTTATACCAGGAATACAAGGATGGTTCAACATTAGGAAAATCATCCACATAATTGACCATATCAACAGTCTAATAAACAAAAATCACATTATTATCTCAATATATGCTGAAAAAGCCTTTGACAAAATACAGCATCCATTCCTATTGAAAACACTGAAAAGTATAGGAATAGAAGGACCTTTCCTAAAAATAATAAACAGTATATACCTAAAACCATCAACAAGCATTATATGCAATGGGGATAAATTAGAAGCCTTCCCAATAAGATGAGGAGTGAAACAAGGATGCCCATTATCACCTCTACTATTCAACATAGTACTAGAAACACTAGCAGTAGCAATTAGAGAAGAAAAAGAAATTGAAGGTATCAAAATAGGCAATGAGGAGACTAAGCTATCACTCTTTGCAGACGATATGATGGTCTACTTAAAAAATCCTAGAGAATCAACTAAGAAGCTTGTAGAAATAATCAACAACTTTAGCAAAGTTGCAGGATACAAAATAAATGCACATAAATCATCAGCATTTCTATATATTTCTAACACATTAGAGCAGCAAGAGGTAGAAAGAGAAACACCATTTAAAATCACCCTAGACAATATAAAATACTTGGGAATCTATCTACCAAAACAAACACAGCAATTATACAAAAACAATTACAAAACACTTTCCAAACAAATAAAACTGGATCTCAACAATTGGAAAGCCATTGATTGCTTATGGGTAGGTTGAGCTAACATAATAAAAATGACAATTCTACCCAAATTAATTTACCTATTTAGCACCATACCTATCAAATTACCAAAAAACTTCTTTACTGAATTAGGAAAAACTATAACAAATTTCATTTGGAATAACAAAAGATCAAGAATATCAAGGGAAATAATGAAAAAAAATGTGAAGGAAGGGGGCCTACCAGTACCAGATATTAAACTATCCTATAAAGCAGCAGTCATCAAAACAATATGGTACTGGCTAAGAGACAGAAGGGAGGATCAGTGGAATAGACTTGGGGTTAATGACATCAGCAAGACAGTGTATGATAAACCCAAAGAGCCTAACTTTGGGGACATGAATCCACTATTTGACAAAAACTGCTGGGAAATTTGGAAAACAATATGGGAGAGATTAGGTTTAGATCAACTTCTCACACCCTACACCAAGATAAATTCAGAATGGGTAAATGACTTGAATATAAGGAGAGAAACTATAAATAAGTTAAGTGAACACAGAATAGTATACCTGTCAGATCTCTGGGAAAGAAAAGATTTTAAAACCAAGCAAGAGTTAGAGAAAAATTACAAAATGTAAATTAAATGGTTTTGATTATATTAAGCTAAAAAGCTTTTGTACAAACAAAAACAATGTAGTCAAAATCAGAAGGGAAACAACAAATTGGGAAAAAATCTTTATAACAAAAACTCTGACAGGGGTCTAATTACTCAAATATACAAGGAGTTAAATCAATTGTATAAGAAATCAAGCCATTCCCCAATTGATAGATGGGCAAGAGGCATGAATAGGCAATTTTCAGGTAAAAAAAATCAGAAGTATCAATAAGCACATGAGAAGATGTTCTAAATCTCTAATAATTAGAGAAATGCAAATCAAAACAATTCTGAGGTATCACCTCACACCTAGCAGATTGGCTAAAATGAAAGAAGGGGAGAGTAATGAATGCTGGAGGGGATGTGGCAAAATTGGGACATTAATGCATTGCTGGTGGAGCTGTGAACTGATCCAGCCATTCTGGCTGGCAATTTGGAACTATGCTCAAAGGGCTATAAAAGAATGCCTGCCCTTTGATCCAGCCATACCATTGTTGGGTTTGTACTCCAAAGAGATCATAGATAAACAGACTTGTACGAAAATATTTATAGCTGCGCTTTTTGTGGTGGCAAAAAACTGGAAAAGGAGGGTATGTCCTTCAATTGGGGAATGGCTGAACAAACTGTGGTATATGCTGGTAATGGAATACTATTGTGCTAAAAGGAATAACAAACTGGAGGAGTTCCAGGTGAACTGGAAAGACCTCCAGGAACTGATGCAGAGTGAAAGGAGCAGAGCCAGAAGAACATTGTACACAGAGACTGATATACTGTGGTAAAATAGAATGTAATGGACTTCTGTACTAGCAGCAATGCAATGACACAGGACAGCTCTGAGGGATTTATGGTAAAGAAAGGTACCCACATTCAGAGGAAGGACTGCAGGAGAGGCAACATATAAGAAAAACACCTGATTGAACGCATGGGTTGAGGCGTACATGTTTGGGGATGTAGACTCGAAACTACCACACCAATGCAAATATCAACAATTTGGAAATAGGTCTTGATCAATGACACATGTTAAAACCAGTGGAAATGTGCGTTGGCCATGGAGGGGGGGAGTTAAGGGGAAAGTAGGAGCATGAATCATGTAACCATGTTAAAAATGATTATTAATAAATGTTTAAAAATTAAAAAAAAAATAGTCCAGTTGTGAGATGATGATAGCTTGCATCAATGGGCATGTGAGCAGAAAGACAGAGAATGTTGCCAGAGATGTTAGAAAGGTAGAATCAATGATTTGCTAATATTGGATATAAAGTCTGTGAGAGAGAAATGAATATGACACTAAGGTTCTGAGCCTAGGTGATTAAGGAGATATAGTGAAGCCCTTGACTATAATAGGGAGGGTAGGAAGAGGGAAGGATTTGAAAGAAAAGACACCAAGTTCTGCTTTAGAACTCTTGAGTTTGAAATGCCAGCAAGATATCTCATTTGAGATGTTCAAAAAAAGGTTGTAATGTGACATTGGAGTTCAGAAAGGAGTCCATGGGAGATGAAATCACCAAGTGAGATAGCATAGGAGGACAATAAAAGAAAGCTCCTGGCAGAGCCTTGACAGATAACACTGCCCTAGCCATACTCTCTACTTTACCCAATCTTGATAACTGTTTTTTTTTAAATGACCCAGCTATGATGTAAAACTCATCATTAAAGAATTTTAGAGCTGGAAGTGAATTTTGAGATACAAATAACTCTCATTTTACAGGTGACCGAATTGAACCTGAATTCAGCATGCCTAAATTTTATGCCTTTTTTTCAAATATGAGTCAATAAATATTTCTTAAACACTTACTATATGCTATGCACTGTCCTAAGTGCAGAGAATAGACATAAAAGCAGAAAGAAAAATAGCTCCTTCCTTCAGGGAGTTTAATGTGTTTTTTTCTTTTACATTTAATTTTTATTTAATTTTTTTCTCCATTACATGTAAACAAATTGTTAATATTCATTTAAAAATTTTTTGAGTTCCAAATTCTCTCCTTCCTGCCTCCTTGATGTAACAATTAAAAGAGCTAGTAACCAATGTTTGAAAGAAGAGAGAGAGAGAAAGTCTATGTGGTGAGTCTCTCTTCTAGCTCTACCCTAGGGCCAAATATACACTGGGAGACTTTAAGGGGGTGTCACCCCAAAACTGGGTGACCTGGATGGTCTCACCACCCCTCAGGAGTCGAGGGCAAGGCTTCCCTATAAGATGAGGTATGTGGTACCCCAATCTGACCCTGAATAAGGGCAGAGTTCACACAAACCTCCCTCCATCAGTTAATTTCACAGCGGGTGGTCTGGCTTCAAGATGGAAGCAGCTGGATTAAGCTGTGGTTCCTCTCTCCTTCCTAGTCTCTCAGGCACTCTGGAACGCTATCTGTCTGATGAATGGCTTTTATTATTCACAATTCAGGGATTGGGGAGAGGAGTGATGGACAGAGGGATTTGGGGGTGCTCTCTTCTCTATTTCTATGGGGTCTGTCACTTGGGTGGGAATCTTTGGGGTTCCCACTTCTAAGCTTCTTCCCCTGCCCCTTCTCCTTCTGTTTTTCTATTGTTATCCTTTTCTATAATTGTAAGGTTTGACTGAAAAAGGGTTTCTCAACAAGGTTGGGTAATGGGAGGAGAGTTAAAGATTGCTCCCAAAATGGAGTCCAAACTTAGCTGACTTGATGGTTGAAGTCTTGATGAGTGAGATGCAATGGAATGGCTTTGATCAGGGAATCAGAGTTTCAATTTCCAAAGAAAGATCCTCAGGAAGCCCTCAGGACTTGATCCAAGCTGGGATGTCCTCCTCCTCTCTCCTCACAGTCCTCTGCCAGAAGACCTCTCCTCCTCTTCCTTCCTCTGAGAAATTCCCAGAATTCTCTCTGGTTTCAACTGCCAGCAACTATCAGCAAGTGCCTTCTCTGGCTCCTTTTCTCCCATCCCCCTTGCACAAATCCCATCCTTACATTGAGAAGGCATGAAATTTGATATAGATTATACTTTGTGCAACCATAAAAAAATATTGCCATGTTAACTTTGTAGCAAAAGAAAAGAGAAAAAAAACAAACAAAAAGAAAGTAAAAATTATGTTTTGATTTGCATTCAGATTCCATCAGCTCTTTTCCTAGAGGTTGATAGCATCTCTCATTACAAGTCCTTTGAAACAGTTTGGACCACAGTATTGCTGAAAATAGCTAGTCAATCATATTTGATCATTGTACAATATTACTAATTTAGAAAAAGTTATTTCACTTCTTCAACCACAATAGTATTCAATCAAAATCATAAATCACAACTTGTTCATTTCCCCAAATGATGGGCATCCCCTTAATTTCTAATTCTTTGACCAAAAGAGCTGCTACTGTGCCAGAGGATAGAGAGGAATTAAATAATTCTTAAACAGGTTCCTGCTTCTATGTACTTTTATCCCGTCAAAGGGAACATTTTTTTCCATTATACACTCTCCCAAAATACTTTTATTAGAATAAATGATATCTGGCCACTTTCCCACGATGAGACTTGGGAGTATCAGAGGTGGCTCCTGTTCAACAATAGATATAGTACATTGTTGATGAGCTTATGGAGAAAAAAGAACTGAAACATCCATGATTTTCAGCCTTAGACTTATTGGCAACATCCACTAAATAATCAAATATGTCAATTATCTCAATTTTCAAGGCATAGTAGTTGGAACAGAAGACAGAAAGATGAATAAAATGTAAGCCATGCCTTCAAAAAGCTTATAGTATAGTTGGAGAGACTTGTTGGAAAGGCTAAAAATATAAGTGACACATGAGTGGTACACATAGATGCTATTGAAGTTCAGAGAAGGGTTCTCCCCTTCTTTTGATTGGTTGAATTGGACAGTAAAGACTTTCCCTATTAAGTGAGATTTGTTTTGTGCCTTGAAAAATGATCACTATTTTCCATTAGGTAGAGGTGGTGTTGGGTTTTAATAAGCTTATATGTTTTTTCTTATTTTTCATGTTTTAGCACTTTACAAAGCAAGGAGCTTTCTCCAGGGTCTGGACAAAAGGAGAGTCGAAGTTCCAGTCATGGAATCCTCTGTGTCAGTACACAGCAGATGACTACTCTCAGCCAGCTAGCCACAGATCAGAGTCCTCACACACTCCGGAAAGGTATTTTCTTTTTTGTCTCTTTTCTCATTAGTTGTTTGAGTTACATATAGTTTTTTTTTTGTTGTTTTTTGTTTTTTTGTTTGTTTGTTTATTTGTCTTTAAACACTTACCTTCCGACCAGGAGTCAATATTGTGTATTGGCTCCAAGGCAGAAGAGTGGTAAGGGCTAGGCAATGGGGGTACATATAGTTTTAAACTTATTTTAAACCTGGCACACAAAGGCAACAACTGTGGGGCTGCCTAGAGTTTCAGTCTATAATTTGAATTTGAAAAGTATTATGCCCTATATTTGAATTCATATATATTTATATAACCTTAGATGAATTTATCGTCACTTGATGCTTCAGTTTCCTCCTCCATATCAGTAATCTCTAAAGTCCACTTCCAGCACTTATATTCTATAGACAAATCTAGCAGGACACAAGAACCTTCTTTCCCTTAGCTTTTTTCACATACTCCTAGTAGAACCTTGAAAGGTAAAAGGCATTTTTCATTTCTACCAAGACTTGAATGTTAAGGGGACTATACGTGAGAACTATAACAGTCAGACCAGGGTTCCATTTTTGGCTGTGGTACCAAGAGACATATTGTAGAAAGACATTACTCTTTTTGAAGTCAATTTCCAAGGTTAGAGTTGTACTCTACATTAACCTTTGATAAATTGCTAATAAGTCTTTTCTGGTCCATGATTCAGTAATTTAGCCAAATGTTTTTTCTGGATGAATTGGTGTTTTAAATTTATATTGCTTCAGGTTAAACTCCATACATTTAAACTCCTGTAAAATAAAAATTCAATTCAATTAAGAAGCAGTGTTGTATAGAGGGTAAAGAGATGACCTCAGAGTCAGGAAGACCACTTGGTTTCAAGTCTGAAACCTATAGTGGTAGGGCAGTTGCCACTCTTCATTAGTAGAAAATTGTAAGGTCATTCAAAAATAAAATAATACTGTTATTTGCATCACATTTATTCATTTTAGATTTCAAAGCTTCATTAATATGAGGATTTGTTGAAATTATTTGATTCCATGCTATCCAGAATCCTCTTTATTCCTGTTTTGGGCTTCATCTTTTGGAGCTGAAGATCACTGATTTTTACTGCATTCTTATTCAACTGCTTCTACTTTATCTTCTTCATTTGACTTTATCCTTTCTTAGAGTTTTTCAGTCTCTATTATGTTTGTATCTTTAGGATCTATGTTTAAGTACACTATAATTTTAGACAAGAGTAGCTATAGCAGTGCAGCATGTCTTCAAAGAAATGACTACTTTGTGCACTTGCATAATCAACAGGACATTTTGCTTCACAAAAGAGCAGCATCCTATGTAGATTTCCCCCCTTTCATAACCAAATTTGTAAAAAAACTTCCTCATCTCTAATTTACTTCTTATTTGCAATCTGAACTGCTCTCTCCAAGTTTACCAATGATATCTTTAGTGCTAAATCAATGGTCTTCCCCTCACCTCCATTCTCATTTGTTTAAATGCTTCTACACTTAACACTACCTACCACCTCATTTTGGATAATTCTCCTCTTTGGGTTTTTAAGACACTGTTTTGTCATGGCAATTTTCCTATCTATCTGATTCTCTTCTTCCTTTTCCTTTCCCTGGATCATCCTCTATGTTTCATCTTCCATGGGTTCATTATTCCAGAAATGGAGAATTGCATTGATCCATTACAGCAGCCTTATAATTAGTCTCCTGCATACCCACTCCAATTTCTCTCCCATCCAACCTTAACTCTGCTCCCAAATTCAGATTCTTATAGTATTAGAACAACTATGCCACTACCCTACTGAAGAAGCTTCAGTGGTTCCCTATTGCCTCTAGGATAAAATACAAATTCCTCTATTTTGATTTTTAAAGCCTTTCACAATATGACTCCAGCCTATCCAATTACACTTCATACCTTTCAAAAACTATGTTCCAGCTAATCTAGTCCTATTTGTTTTTCCCTGTAGACATATTCCTTTCTCAATTCTGTGCCTTTGCATAAGGTGCACTCATACTGCAAGTATTCTCCAGACTCACTTGATCTCTTGGAACTTCTAGGCTTCACTTGATTCAAGTGCCACATGCTTCAAGAGGCATTTCCCCCACCAAATTACTTTGTATTTTTAAAATAAATCTTTTATTTATCTGTGAACATATCATATTTCCCTTACTTACTCCCACCCCTCAACTTCCTGCTAGCAGAACAGAAACTCTTAGAGGACAGATTACCTTGCTATTGCATTTGTATTCCTGACACCTAGCACAATGCTGGCTTGTATATGAGTTTTTTTTAAACCCTTCCTTCCGTCTTGGAGTCAATACTCTGTATTGGCTCCAAGGCAGAAGAGTGATAAGGGCTAGGCAATGGGGGTCAAGTGATTTGCCCAGGGTCACACAGCTGGGAAGTGTCTGAGGCCAGATTTGAAACCAGGACCTCCCATCTCTAGGCCTGGCTCTCAATCCACTAAGCTACCCAGCTGCCCCCTATTGAATATGATTTTAAAAGTATGTTAAATGATTAACTGATTTGTGAAATCGTTTACAGAATTAGTTTTTCCACTACTAATCTCTAAGGAATTGTCACTTTTTATTTCTTAGTGTTTGTTTTTCCTAGCCACTTACCTACATTTAGTGAAACTTCACCCATTTTCCTATGACTCAGTTTTTTGAACATTTAGTATGGAATCTTATCTATTTTTTTTAGTCTTCATAAGATAAATCCATTTTTTGTTCATTGTTCATATTCTTACTTAGTTCATCAAAGATCTCTAAATTTACCAGATCTGATAGATATCACAGTTGTAGAGAAACACTTCCTTTTTTTAGTATATTAATCACATTTCATTGAACAAATATTTTATAATACATTCCAGTAACTGCCTAGTGTAAAAGCAAATAAAACTCGTTACTAAGGACAAGATTAAATACATTTACTTTCCTTAGATTCTGAAATAATTTGTACTAGGAAAGACACTTATATAATTAAAAATAAAAATGTTTTTACCTAGTTATAAAGTCATAAAGACCCGAGTTCAAATCCAGCCTTAAGACATGAGCTATGTGATCCTGGACAAGTCACTTAAACTTTGGCTGCATCACTTTCCTTAATTTAAAAATGAGGATAATAATAGCAACTATTCTCAGGGTTGTTGTGAGAATCAAATGAGAAAATACATATTAGGCACTTAGCACATTGCATAATTTGTAGGTGCTATATTAAATTCTTGTTCCTTCCTCACCTCATCCCCCAGCTTTGCCAACCTAAGGACATATATTTTATGTTCACCAATGATGGTACTTGCCTGCAGTATCAGGCTTAATTTGGAAGTCTGCCCATAGATTAGGATGAGAAGGTTGTCATTAAAGATGTAATTTTTCTTCCAGGCAGATGGAGTGAACCAGGAAAAAAAAACATTTTTAAAATAAGCAGATTTTTCTTTCTACATGCAAGAGAATGAAGTTGTCATAACAGGAAAGAGATTAGACTTTAGCCTCAAACGGCAGAACTAGAAGCAATTAGGGACCTCCAGGTTAAGATGGCTTGCAGAGTAGTAGCTAGAAGCTTACTCTCCTCACCACTGACCAATACATGACACCCCAAAAGTACAAAAAAAACAAATCCAGATGAACAAAGAGACTCTACAATAGGGCACAGCATCGAAGGGACATGGGATTTGGGCATTTCCATGCTATGAGGGGGTGAAATAGCTTCCACCAAATCATGAGCTGATCAATCCTCCCCCACCCCACCTACAGTGCCAGAGCCAAAGCCAGCCAGAATTACAGCAAGCCTGCAGCAATATCTAGGGTCTTGACAGCTGACTAAGAGCACCAGGGACATACCCCTGAAAGCAGCTAGATCTGAGACCCCAGGAGGCTAAAGAGCATTGGCCTTGGGCACAGAGATAGAGCAGAGTGGTACAGTAGACAGAAGCAGTGGGAGACTACTCGAAAAGTAGCCTCAGACAAAAACTGCTCCATAACTCCATACACAGAGAGCTGGCCTCATCCCTCAGACTTCTGGAGGAAAAACAAGTAAACACATCCAAACTTTCCCCCCAAAATGGAAATTGGTTACATGCTCTTGAAGAGTTCAAATCTGAGATCATGAGAAAGGTGGAAGAGATTTGGCAAGAAAAGTTCAAAAACAGTTTAAATGACAAAATTTTGCACTTGGAAATTGAGTTCCAGAAATCAAATGAAATTATAAGCAAATTGAAGACCAGAAATGACCTGCTAGAAGCAAGGAAAAGCAGGATAGACCAAATAGAAAAGGAAAATCAAAAGATTATAGCAGAAAACCAGTCTTTAAAGACCAGAATTGGGCAAGTAGAAGCCAATGATCTCACAAGACAGCAAAAATTAATAAAGCAAAGACAAAAGACTGACCAAAATAGAAGGAAACATGAAATATCACACTGGGAAAATTAATGACCTTGAAAACAAGTCTATAAGAAATAGTTTGAAAATCATTGATCTGCCAGAAAACCCAGAAATCAATAGGAACCTGGAAAACTGCCCTGATGTTCTAAAACAAGAGGGCAAAATAGACATTGAAAGAATCCATAGATCACCCTCTAAACTAAATCCTCAAAATACAACCCCCAGGAATATAATTGCCAAATTCAAATCCAAGCTAAGGAGAAAATTCTACAAGAAGCCAGAAAGAGACAATTCAGATATCAAGGAATACCAGTCAGGATTACAAAGGATCTGGCAGCCTCCACATTAAAAGACCACAAGGCTTGGAATATGATATTAAGAAAGGCAAGAGAATTGGGTCTACAAACGAGGATCATGTACCCATCAAAACTGACTCTACAGTTTCAGGGGGAAGTATGAGCATTCAACAAAATAGAAGATTTCTGAATATTTGTAAAGAAAAGACCAGAACTAAGTGGAAAGTTTGATATCCAACCACAAAAATCAAGAGACATATGAAAAGATAAATAAGAAGAGAGGGGAAAGAAAAAAAACTTTCTTTTAATTTGCTTCCTTAAGGGCTTCAATAAGGTCAAATTACCTTTATGCCTATATGGAAAAATGGCATGTGTAACTCTGAAAAATTGTACTCACTATTTTAGTAATTAGAATAATCATTCATAGGGAGAGTTTGGGGTACTAAACAGTCTAAGACAATATGCAAAAAATGGAATAGAAGATGGCAACAAGAGAAACTTGAAGGAATAAAAAAATAGGATAATCTATACCACACAAAGAGGTGCATGGGAGGGGGAGGAGATTAATACTATTATAAGAAGGAGAAGAAGAGAGTGTTAATAGGTAATACTTAAACCTTACTCTCAGTAGAATCAACTCTGAGATGAAGAGCAGCTAGATCAATTGGGATATCGAATTCTGTCTTACCCTACGGGGAAAGTCAGAAGGGGAAAACCAAGGTGGGGTAATGGGGCAGGGAGTTCAAAAAAGAAGGGAAAGAGGGGGAGAGGGAATTTAAAAGACCCTAAAAAAACAATAAGAGGGATACTGGAAGGGAGGGGGTGGAAGGGGAAGTAAACTGAGGGTAGGTATAGGGAGGTCTGATTAAAAGCAAACCACTGGTTTAAAAGGAAATAGTGAAAGAAGAAAGGGCAGAACAAGGAGAGGAATTCAAAATGTTAAGAAATACATAGATGACAATCATAACTCTGAATGTGAATGGGATGAACTCTCCCATAAAATGGAAGCAAATAGAGTTTATTAAAGACCAAAATCCTACCATATGTTGTCTACAAGAAACACACAAGACAGATAGACAAACACAGAGTAAAAGTAAAAGGCTGGAGCAAAATCTATTGGGCTTCAACTGAGAAAAAGAAGGCAGGAGCTGCAATCATGATAAAAAGCTAAAGTAAAAATAGATCTGATTAAAAGAGATAAGGAAGGTAATTACATCCTGATAAAAGGCAGTATAGACAATGAGGAAATATCAGTAATCACCATGTATGCACCAAATGGTATAGGATCCAGATTTCTAAAGGAGAAATTGGTGGAGTTCAAGGAGGAAGTAGATAATAGAACTATGCAAGTAAGAGACATGAACCTTCCTCTATCACATCTAGATAAATCAAACCAAAAAATAAATAAGAAAGAGGTAAGAGAGGTGAATGAAGTCCTAGAAAAATTAGAGTTAAGAGATATGTGGAGAAAAATAAATAGGGACAAAAATGAATACACCTTCTTTTTAGCTGCACATGGTACATTCACAAAGACTGACCATGTACTAGGTCATAGAAATATGGCAAATAAATGCAAAAGAGCAGAAATAATAAATGCAACCTTTTCAGATCATAATGCAATGAAAATAATAATTATTAAGGGTACATGGATAGGCAAATCAAAAATTAATTGGAAATTAAATAATATGATTCTCCAAATCAATCAAATACAAATCATAGAAGCAACTAAAAATTTGATTGAAGAGAATGAAAATGATGAGACATCCTACCAAAATCTGTGGGGTGCAAACAAAGCCGTACTCAGGGGAAATTTATATCCTATATTAACAAACCAGGGAGGGCAGAGGTCAATGAATTGGGCATGCAACTTAAAAAACTAGAAAGCGAACAAATTAAAAATCCCCAGATGAAAACTAAATTAGAGATCCAAAAAATTAATAAAATTTAAAGCAAAAGAACCATTGAATTGATAAATAAGACTAGAAGCTGGTACTTTGAAAAAAAACAAATAAAAATGACAAAGTACTTGTCAATCTAATAAAAAAAAAGGAAAGAAGTTGAAAAGGGAGACCTCACCTCTAATGAAGAGGAAATAAAGGCAAACATTAAAAACTATTTTATCCAATTATATGGCAACAAATAAGGCAATCTAGGTGATATGGATGAATATTTACAAAAATATAAATTGCCTAAATTAACAGCAGAAGAAATAGAATACTTAAATAATCCCATATCAGAAAAAGAAATCAAACAAGCAAAGAACTCC
Organism: Gracilinanus agilis; assembly: GCF_016433145.1. Classification (NCBI taxonomy): domain Eukaryota; kingdom Metazoa; phylum Chordata; class Mammalia; order Didelphimorphia; family Didelphidae; genus Gracilinanus; species Gracilinanus agilis. The sequence goes on from NC_058133.1 coordinate 241,761,525, forward strand.
CTAAGAAAAAATCCCCAGGAACAGATGGATACACAAGTGAATTCTATCAAACATTCAAAGAACAACTAATTCCAATACTATACAAACTATTTGACACAATAAGCAAAGAAGGAGTTATTCCAAATTCCTTTTATGACACAATATGGCACTGATCCCAAAGCCAGGTAGGTCAAAAACAGAGAAAGAAAACTACAGACCAATCTCCTTAATGAACATAGATGCAAAAATCTTAAATAGAATACTAGCAAAAAGACTCCAGCAAGGGATCACAAGGGTTATTCACTATGATCAGGTGGGATTTATACCAGGAATGCAAGGATGGTTAAATATCAGAAAAACCATTCACATAATTGACCATATCGACAAGCAAACCAACAAAAATCACATAATTATCTCAATAGATGCTGAAAAAGCCTTTGACAAAATACAACACCCATTCCTATTGAAAACACTAGAAAGTACAGGAATGGAAGGGTCTTTCCTAAAAATAATAAACAGTATATATCTAAAACCATTAGCAAGCATCATCTGCAATGGGTATAAATTAGAAGCCTTCCCAATAAGAACAGGTGTGAAACAAGGATGCCCATTGTCACCTCTATTATTTAACATTGTACTAGAAACACTAGCAGTAGCAATTAGAGAAGAAAAAGAAATTAAAGGTATTAAAATGGGCCACAAGGAGACCAAGATATCACTCTTTGCAAATGATATGATGGTCTACTTAAAGAATCCCAGTGAATCAACTAACAAGCTAGTGGAAATAATCAACAACTTTAGTAAAGTTTCAGGATACAAAATAAACCCACACAAATCAACAGCATTTCTATATATTTCCAACACATCCCAGCAGCAAGAGTTAGAAAGAGAAATGCCTTTTAAAATCACCCTAGACAAAATAAAATACTTGGGAATCTATCTGCCAAGACACACACAGAAATTATACAAACAAAAGTACGAAACACTTTCCACACAATTAAAACTAGATCTAAACAATTGGAAAATCATTAACTGCTCATGGGTAAAATGAGTTAACATAATAAAAATGACCATCCTACCCAAACTGATTTATTATTATGCCATACCTATCAAACTTCCAAGAAACTTTTTTACTGAATTAGTAAAAACTATAACAAAGTTCATTTGGAAGAACAAAAGATCAAGAATATCAAGGGAAATGATAAAAAAAAAAATGTGAAGGAAGGTAGCTTAGCAGTACCAGATCTTAAACTGTACTATAAAGCAGTGGTCATCAAAACAATATGGTACTGGCTAAGAGACAGAAGGGAAGATCAGTGGAATAGACTTGGGGTAAGTGACCTAAGCAAGACAGTGTTTGATAAACCCAAAGATCCCAGCTTTTGGAATAAAAAACAACTATTTGACAAAAGCTACTGGGAAAATTGGAAAACAGTATGGGAGAGACTGGGTCTGGATCAACATCTCACACCCTACCCCAAGATAAATTCAGAATAGGTGAATGTCTTGAATATAAAGAAGGAAACTATAAATAAATTAAGTAAACACAGAATAGTATATTTGTCAGATCTTTGAGAAAGGAATGATTTTAAAACCAATCAAGAGTTAGAAAAAGTTACAAAATGTAAAATACATAATTTTGATTACATTAAATTAAAAAGGTTTTGTACAAACAAAACCAATGCAACCAAAATTAGAAGGGAAGCAACAAATTGGGAAAAAATCTTTATAACCAAAAACTCTGACAAAGGTCTAAATACTCAAATATATAAGGAGCTAAACCAATTATACGAAAAAAAAAATCAAGTCATTCCCCAATTGATAAATGAGCAAGGGACATGAATAGGCAATTTTCAGATAAAGAAATCAAAATGATCAATAAGTACATGAAAAAGTGTTCTAAATCTCTTGTTATTAGAGAAATGCAAATCAAAACAACTCTGAGGTACCACAGCTAGCAGAGTGGCTAAAATGACAGCAAAAGAAAATAATGAATGTTGGCAGGGATGTGGAAAAATTGGGGCTTTAATGCATTGCTGCTTGCTAGTTGTGAATTGATCCAACCATTCTGGATGGCAATTTGGAAATATGACCAAAGGGCTTTAAAAGACTGTTTACCTTTTGACCCAGCCATACTACTGCTAGGTTTCTACCCTAAAGAGATCATAGGGGAAAAGACTTATACAAAAATATTTATAGCTGTACTCTTTGTGGTGGCAAAAAATTGGAAAATGAGGGGATGCCCTTCAATTGGGGAATAGCTGAACAAATTGTGGTATCTGTTGGTGATGGAATACTATTGTGCTCAAAGGAATAATGAACTGGAGGAATTCCATGTGAACTGGAATGACCTCCAGGAACTGATGCAGAGTGAAAGGAGCAGAACCAGGAAAACCATATACATAGAGGCTGATACACTGTGATACAATCCAATGTAAGGGACTTCTCTACTAGCAGCAGTGCAATGCTCCAGGATGCCTCGGAGGGACTTATGAGAAAGGACGCTATCCACATTCAGAGGAAGAACTCTGGGAGTGAAAAAACAGAAGAAAAACAACTGCTTTATCACATGGGTTGATGGGGATATGATTGTGGATATTGACTTTAAACAATCACCCTAGTGCAAATATCAATAGTATGGAAATAGGTCTTGATCAATGACACATGTAAAACCCAGTGGAATTGTGCATTGGCTATTGGAAGGGGGTGGGGGAAGGGGAGGGAAAGAACATGAATCTTGTAACCATGGGAAAATATCCTAAATTTATTAATTAAATACAATGTCCAAAGATAAAAAAAAATAGAAGCAATTAGCCTATTGTCTTCACTTAATCCTTTGATTTGAGGTTTTCTAAAGATATTTCTTATCTCTAATTTTTTTTACTGCTGCACTAAATTTTCCATTGAAGAGAGAATCTGTTTTTTATTAATATTTATTTCATGACCATTGAGATGAAAAATGAGGTGGAAACTAGAGGAATATGAGGGTAAGGGAAATAGAATTTAAAAATGAAAAAAAATCATTAATTATTTACTTAATGCTAAGTGCTCAGGTTAAAACTACAAAAGCAAAGCCTCTCTCTTACTTCCAGGGATGTATATTCTAAGGAGGAAAGACAATAATGGGGAATGGTGGCCAGATGGGGACAATTCATCAGGGAAGTTGAGATGATGAATGGGGCAGAATTTGTTTGATCTTTAATATGGTGGGGGACAGAAAGGGAGAAAAGATTATTTTCATGCAAAGCAGCTGAAAGAAGACTACTAGACAGGAAAGAGTGAAAGTAAAGGCTGGGGAGGCAGGTATTTGAGAGGAGCCTAATTGCTTAAGCCTTACATAATGAACTTTCCTTCTTCAACTTGCAGAAGTGGCTAAGAGATATATAATTTATAACTAGTTTCCAGGTAGGGAGGAGAAAAACATAGCCTTTCTCATTAGCTACCAGAGTGAGAGGGGAGCCAGTGGGGAAAGAGACATGAGGAGAAAAATTTGGAATTGATTTCATTTTTTTTCAAATGAAAATGCTGAGGAATAAGGAAGTAAAATGATTTACCCAGAATTAATTAAATGACAGCCACAATTCAAAGTTCTCCATCATGAGTTCTTAATTCCAAATCAAGAATTTTCCAATTATCTTAAATTGAACTTTGATTTGTTTCCTGATCAATAGTTTTATGAGCCATATGTCTCAATCTAATTCTAAAAATAAAGTTCTCTTTTTTCACACTTTCAATCAATTTATTGCATTATTCACACTTTCAATCAATTTGTCACTTAAGAGCTGAGAAAGCAATGGGAAATTGGTATATTTGCACTGAACAGGATAGTTAGTTTAATAGTTATGGAGTAATGAGGGCCACATAGTCCAACACTCTCATTTTAAAAATTAAGGGAACTGAAGTTTAGGGAAATAAAGAGGTTGGCCTCAGAACACAGAGTGAAGATTTGAATTCAGGTCCTCAAATTTGAATCACAGCAGTCATTCTTTTAAGTATTCATTCATCATGTTATCCACTAATCTGGTTGTACTTTAGATTGAATTCACCAAGTTGGCCAATTATGTGGGCATTGTTTTGATTTAGTCTTCATGATATACTCAAACATTCTAACTTTAAAAATATATAAATGCCAGTTTCTCCATGGGCTTTGGTTAGGCACTCAAAGCTCATCTCTTACTACTGAATGCAATAACATAAATCTCTTCTTCTTGTCACAACCATTTCTGAGGGCTTAGGAACTTAGAGCAATGCCTTATATTTTTATCATCAACTGTAGGGAACATAGAGTTCAGCCATGGAAGAGAAGGTACCTCTTCACCTGCAAAGGGTTCTACAAGCAAATGGTGTGTGTCATGACTGACAGGAAAGATTTCACTTCCCCAAAGTATTAACCTGAGCTTCTACTTCCCTTTTAGGGTTTAGCAATAATTGCCATTCCCCTCAAAAAAAGCTGAAATTAAACTAGAGCATGATGTACCAAATATAAATTTATTGCTAAGAATAAATATGCCTAAGGTTTGTACTTTTAGTAGGAAAAATAAGGGGTTATTTTATAGTTAAATTACAGATTAGTATTATTTTGGGAAAATCCTTTTTAATTGCTTCTCCAGTTCTGTCTCCATTTAAGTCTAAACCTTTACCATTTAATTTATCTTAAATGTATATTGCATGTAATAACTAAATAAATGTTTGTTAAATGAATACACTAGGATTAATGTAGTTTTCAGTACTTATCAGATTTACTAATATGAAAGTATATTTAGAAGAAATGAAGTGAGTTTAATTTAAAAGTATTATTTTTTTTCTTTCAGTTTCAAAGAAGTTGGCACCAATACCACCCAAGGTCACCTTTGGTCAATTAGGTGGTATGACTGACCAGTCTGCTGGCCAGCCATCCCCAGTCAGCCTGTCTCCTACTCCACCAAGTACCCCTTCTCCCTATGGACTGAATTACCCTCAAGGTTACTTATTGGTTTCAGGCCAGCTTTCCCCTGCTACAACACTCTCCCTGTCTTCTTCTGTCATCACAAGCACTTTAACCAAATCTCGGCCCACTCCTAAACCCCGACAGAGGCCCACACTGCCACCTCCACAGCCTCCTACAGTAAACACCTCTGGCTCTGGTTCACAGACTATGGACCACTTGGTGATAGATGGCATGTCCTCTGGGGAAAGCATGTCTACAGGTAACCAGGCTCTCTAGAAATTTTCTATGAACTTTAGTGAATATGAACAGTAGAGAAGTTATTGGATTTTATTGAGGATTAACCAATTTATTTACAATTCAAATTTTTGTGATGGTTTCATGTGTAATTTATAATATAAAACTCCTTGAAAAAAAACCATTGAAAAACAGAATGTAAGATCAGTTTGCAAAGAGCCTAAGTTCTTAGCACTTTGACTGATACCTGGAGCCTTTTTGAGTTCCATGCATTTTGACTTTCTCTGGAGAAGTAAATCTCCTAAGAGACTCTTTGAAAATGTGAAAAGTGACAGGAATATAGTTAACTAATGAGTAAATAGGTATTAATATAGGCTTATTGTATGCTTAAGGATTTGAGAGATTTCTGTTGCTATGAGAAATGGATAAGGCCATAGAACAGAACTTGTCTGAGTCCCAAAATAAGACATTTAATATAATAAGCAAATAACTGAAGATATATTTTCTTCCTATTAATATAATTAGCCTATTGAATGTTCCCATATCAACATGAAACTAGCAACAAGAACTCAAGTTTAAATATATATTACAATATGTACAGTATATATAAACCATATACTATACACACATACACACATTAATCTCAATGGCAGTACTGTTTTGGCTAAGATCCTAAATGGGTTGATCAATGAAGCTCTTTATTTTAAATTAAAACAGCTAAGCTAATTTCCCAGCTAAATTAAATTTTCCACTTTTAAGTATGAAAGTCCAGTCCAAGGATATGTTCAATAGGTATGATTTATTGAATAAAAAAGAAGAAAGCACTTTTGAAATCTACTTTCAGGGCACAGAACAAGCCCAGATATCAGTATAAATGTGAGTTTTAAAACATACCTGATCTGACTGATTAATGCATTAAAGAAGTTCTCATTGTTTAGAAGTCAAAAGCTTCAAAGTAGTTCAGGCAAACCTACTGAGAGAATAGATAGTTTAGTCATTGACCCAGTAGCAAAAAGGAATGCCCTCTTGGAAAATAATCCATTCTATCTGCTTATATTATTAACAGTCATTTTCATGTGACTTTTGAGATAATTTCATGACTAGGTAGATTTATTTTAAAACATTCAAAGGTTTTGGATTCATACTCAGATAGACCAAGGCCAAAGATCCTCGGGGGGTTTTCAGGAATAAGGAACTTTATTTGTAGCCTTGCCATTTTCAGTACATCTTAAGCATTCTAATGGCTTTAATAGTTATTATAAATGCTTTGTAGTCAACAATTGCTATAATGGTGAAAGAGAATGAACTTATATGCCTACTATGTGCCAGGAACTGTATTAGGGAGTTTCGAGCCTCAGAACAACCTTGTGAAGTTATAATCTATTATGATGGGTCATAAAAAGCTTTGGGTGAATTATATTTATGTATGTATTATCACTAACTTAAAAGAAGTTTTTGAAAAACAGATTTTCCTCCTCTATAACTTGCCTCATTGAGTGGGTTTGTTAATGTGATGAGGTCTTTTTCCTTAAAGATAGCCTTTCAAGCTAAAGCATCTTCCCTAACGAATTCTTGCTACTAATATATTTTTTGTTACCCAGCATCCATAACCCCAAACTGATTTTTATAGTGATATACCTCAAATCAATTATCTCCTCAGCTCAGTAACCACAAAAAGCCCAAGACTATCTGTATTAGGTCTGAAATAGAGTAAAAATCCATAGTTCTTATGTCTTTCTTACTTCCCACATGGGTCACATCTTTCTGCTATTTCACACTACCCAAGTACAAGAAGAGAGTAGTGGAAAATATTGGGAGGGATTTAAAAAAGAGGTTTAGGAAGATTTTAAAGGACAAAATATCTATTTGATTTGAGAAATGGGATGGGACATCTTTTCTTTTTTTGTCAAGGGCAGCTATGTGGCTTGGTGAATAGAAAGCCAGGCCTAGAATAAGGAGGTCCTGAGTTTAAATTTGGTCTCAGGTACTTCCTAGCTGTGTGACACCAGACAAGTCACTAACACCAATTGCTATCCCTTATTACTCTTCTGCTTTGGAATTGTATCAATTCTAAGACAGAAGGTAAGGGTTTAATTTTTTGTTGTTGTTCAAGAACTGGGGACCAGGAGGCATTTTAAAAAAACAGTGGCCCTTTAGTTTTCAAATAGTCCATTGTAGAATTTGAGAACCAGAGGTGGAGAACAAATCCCTTTGCAAACATACACACACACATATCCCATTTCTTCTTGTTATTACTGTTGTTTTTATACTGTTTTGTCCTAATTATATACATCTCTCAAACAATTTCTGTAGCCTGGAGTATCCTATCTGTAATTATTTTGTTTACTTAACTGGTATGAACTGAAATCAACCTTACTGCTATTTTCAGCATTTTCTCAGTTCTGTTATTGTTTCCTTGCTTTTATTCCTTTTTCCAAATCCTATCATTATGTTATTGCAGCTGTTTGACAATGAGTGGCGCAATTGTGGATAAGTATGAGGGGGATTTTCAGGGTAAGCTGGCATCCCAGTCTTCATCTCCCTTCTAATTCTGAAGGCTAACCCAGGTCAATTTGACAGCTACTAACTCATCACCTCTGCATGTGGCTCAACCAGAGTTGCATGGCTGTGTGGCTCTTACTGATTCCACAAGCTCACTAACAATGAATTTATTAGTAAGCTTATTTGGCTTCTTAGAACTGCTGGCCTTCTTTTTCTATTCTTCTGCTCCAATTAGAGAAAAATAATTTTCCTTTTCTCTCCTCCCATATCACTTCTCCAATTGTTTTTTCAATACCTATATAAGCACCTTCTCCTTTGTTTATGGGTACTCTTCCAAGGGGATTTTGAAGTGTTGTTGGTTGACAGATCACAAGACTTTCTACTCAGTGCTTCCTGGAAGTGTTCTAAGAGAAATTACCTCTGGAAATCAGATGCAAGAATTCCAAATTATTGAGAGAAGTGTCCGTTCTATTTGACCAGTTCTAATGGATGAACACTTAGCAGATGTCATCACTACTAATCCATTAATACTTTTTCATCTCAGCTTCTCCCATCTGTTGGGAGGTTGAACAAGTCTCCAGAAACAAAATCAAAGGATAATAGATGAAAATGATTGTAGATAATCCAGTCTAGCCTACTCACTCTACAAAGAGATAACTGAAACCTAGAAAAGTGAAGTAACTTGCTCTCAAGTCACAAAAAATGTGAGGATTTAAAATCAGGTTTTCTGACTCCCAGTCTAATAATCTTTTGACTATACCAAGCTGTCTCTCTTAAAGTATTCCATAAAAAAGTACTTTTAAAAATAAAAACTCTGATATAGATATAGTATGTATATAGGTCATCTGTACCTATCTGTCCAGTTTTGGAAGATCTTTTAGTTATTCAAAACCAACTATGATGTCTCATTTTAGAAGAGGACTGATAGTAATAGATTGTTTCAATTCTGCAGAATAAGCCACCGAACCCAATTAGATGTATTGTTCCAAATCAGTTTATATTCTCTAAAGGTTTAGATATGTATTCCATCTGACATTGCTACTTGTCTTCAGCTAGTATTTCCTCAGGACCCACAATATCAAAGGAAACAAAAAAAGAACCTGGAGGAATAAACTGGAACAAAAGTTTTGAGCAAAGCAGGATTTTTTTAGAACTTTGGTGAGATACTTTTTAAACAGTCTCAAGCCAGGGTCTCTATCTATTCCTAGATTAACAGCACCTAACAATACAGCCCTGTGAATTAGCATTTTGACTACTATGATAGAAAATTATAATGAGATTTTATAGAAATACCTATGTATAGCTTTTCTGTATGAAAGCAATTTCTAGGGAACTAGATAGTATTAAATACAAAAGAAATTTGAGCAGAATATTCGCAAGGGCGATTTGACTTGCTTAGGTGATCCAAAACTGTTACTCATCTCCTTTTGGCTTTTACTATATACCTGATTACTTGCAATGGCCACTGTGAGGCTGGTACAATATAGGGGCAATGGCAACCCTATCCATCTTTCAGCATTAATGTCAGGCAGAAGAGTAGGGGAAGCCCAAATGCCTTCTCCTTTTGACGCTGCTGTGACCAAAACAGGCAAAAGGATTAACCTGTCAACCTAGCTTAGCTGAGCTCTTCACCCCAAGGCTCTGCCTGTTATTGTGTCTTTACAGCTAGAATGAGATTGGTTTATTAGAGTAAAGCCTTGATAAGAATGTTTTCTGGAGCTGCCCAGGAAACAAAATAAAAATTCTTTTCCATAAAGGTCAGTGAAAGGGATTTATGAGGCTGAACGACTTCAATTTCCCATGTTTGTGGGGAGAAATGCTACAGAATATCTGTCTATTTCCTCCTCAAGTTGCTCTGGGTACATGACAACCAAACAATGGTATTTATGTAGAGATATACATCGACCAGCCTTGTGCAATATTTTGCCAAATAGCCTAACATCAGAACAAAACCAAAGCAGGAAAGATCATATTACTTTGCAAGTGCTCTTTTCTTATTTGGTGTGATAGAGCAGTCAGGTGGCTAATTTCATTCTAAAATCTGTACATTGCTATTTCCACTATTCAATATTTGTCTGGGGCTCGGCAGCTCCTCGTGGATTCTACATTTCTTCATCACTAGCTTAGCAGTTCTTGAGAACTCATTTTAGGGAGTGTGTAGAGAAGAGGATTGAATCAAACTATAGTTATCATTTTCCTTAACCAAGAGTGATATTTTGAAAAAAGGGGGACCAGTTAAAGATGTTATAAAATTTCACTCACCTTGGTCTTATTATGGTTATTTTCTTCCTACTAGTCATGTAAAGTCCCTTCCATTCCCTGACCCCCATAAGGCCCTGTTTGCCAGGGAGACCTTGGAAAATGTCTTTGCAAGACAACTAAAGTGACCTTAAGAATAATCAAGAGGAATTTTAGATGTCATAACTGGGCAGAGGGCCAGAGCTTCTTTAGGGCAATGGATATGTGTTTGGGCCAGTATATTGTTACCAGAATTAGGGTCCAAGATCTAATTCTAATCATTACATCTCATTTCCTCATGTACTGAAGATTTACTCTGTCTCTAACTATTCCTAGGTGAGACCAGTGAACCTCTGTTTCCATGGAAGAGGACAGGGATTAGCATCAGATTTACTTTCTTATGATCTTTATGAGAGCTGGCTAGGTAATTTAACTAGTACCCTCTCAATAGTCAGAAGTCTACTTTTCCCTGTGGTACTGAAATAGGACAAAATTACCAATAAGTTACTTCATGTTTTAGTGCAATGTATAGTGACTGCTCATGAGGCCCTACTGTGAACTGCAATTTAAGGGGAGAATCTGGATGTCTTAGCCTCTCCAACCAAGATTTATTCATATGAGTAGAGAAAATAGGAACAAGGAGAGCCTAATCACAAATACAATATTCTTCATCTCTGCATTAACTAGTATGCTGTCGTACATGTATCATCTCAAAAAAGATGTATGTATAACTGTGTGTGTGTATTGTGGAGGGGAGAAGATATAGTGTGGGTGTATTGGGATGGGCTACAACTCCCTGCTTCATAATGTTGACTCTACTTGCATCTTTTTCACAAGAAGCACTATTTGAATGACTTTTCTCTGCCCATTTCCAGATCATGTCCACTTTGATATCCCTTCTATCCACGTAGAGCTTGGTTCTTCATTCCACCCGGGTCTCCTGGAGCACATGACAAGACATTCAGGGACTGAGAAAAGAGACTCAGAGGAAGAGTCAGAAAGCACTGCCCTTTGACACTGCAGATCCTCATCTGACACTCTTGTACATACATATGCCCCCAGAAACACTTCAAGGATGTATGTTCATTGTTCTTGCTAAGCATTCTTCATTAGCACTTAACTTTTTCACCACCAACATGAAGTTGGACTTTAAAAGAAGCTCTCCCATCTATGGCAAGTGTTGATGGTACAGTGGGTTTTTTTTTATTTGATGCTTAGTTTATCCTTCTCAATTGCCATTTGACTTGGTATCTAGGTGAATTTCTATCTTCAGCCCTGTGTGGAGTAACATCTGATTTCTCTCCATCCAAATACGGCTTGTGTAACAAGCTCTTTATTTTTCTAAGAGATGAGTTGTAAAAACTTCCCTCCCCGCCATTCAAATACAGTTCTATTTCAGTCTGTGAAATCCTGCCTGCCCTACTCTTCTCAAATATAAAGAATTCCTAGTCCATAGAAAGTTGTAAGGTCTTTAGATTTTCTTTTAATGATCTCATAATGACTTGATTATACCAGCTTGCATGGCCTAAGTCCTTGTAACCATATGGTTTAGAAAGTATGCTCATAATCATCAACCTGTGGATCTTTCCTTATTCAAAAGTAACAACTGAATAGCAATAATTTTATATCCTGATATGTGGAAGTGAGACTGGTCTCAAATGTAGTAAGCGAATGCTATTGCATATCTGATCATTCCAAACATTCGATTACATCAGTGATGAGAAGGAGAGATGAAGAAAAGGGCATGTGAACACTAACTCAAGAGATCATTGCAGGGGAGAGGGGATTAAACATTTTGACTGAAAATTATAAATGGAGTGAAGAATTAAATTCAGGTCTTGCATGCAAAGTCAAACTTTAAGGTTTTATCCTTTGAAAAAATATACATACTATGTTATATTTGTATATATGAAATATCTATATTTGTTTGAAATGTTTCATCTAAACATGTACAAATGTAAAATGAAAACTTAAATGCTTTGTTACTTTTTCCAACACGTGAAATAATTCTTCTTTGCAAATTAAAGATGTTGTTGTAGGCTTTGCACACTTAATGGCAAATATATTATCCAATTTATAAATATAGTAAGGGGTGGGAAAATCACCTTTATACATGCATAAGTTGTGAAAAATAATGTTATTAAAATATTTATTGTCACTAAGTATGGCATATTTTATTGTATTTACAAAAAAAGCAAGGAACAAGTTTCAGATTCAGCTTATCTAAAATACATACCTCAGAAAAATTAATATAGGTTCTAGACCCAGCATTGCACTACCTTGCTGTGAGACTTGAGCATAGATCCCTTAACTTCTGGCCTCATTCCCCATCTGTAAAAAAGGAAGACCTGTCCTGCCAACTTCACAGCATTGTCATGGGGATCAAATAAGCTCAATCAATGAAAAAGCACCCTCTTTTTAAGTATGTCTTCTATGTTCCTAGAACTCTAAAATAGAGATAAGCCAAGCACCTGTTGTCTGTTGGCTTCTTTCTTAACCATGAGTTCCTATAAATATTTCTAAAATCTTTTTGCTATAGTATTATCAAACTAAATACTAACCTTTGCAAAATTACTTCACATGAATCAATAGCCAAAGAGATGTTAAGAAGCTCCCTAGTTTTTAAGGTCAAATAGTCCATTTCGCTTTATCATATGGAAAAAGTGTTATACCCACATAGGAAACCAGGAAAGAATCTTCCACCTACATGTAATGAAAACTTGGGAATCTCCCTATAGTGTTTTTTCTTCCAGTCATTCAGCTACCCCAAATGGTATATATAGGGATCAATAACCATTTACTAAGGGCTTGCTATCAGGGACAGCATTTAGTGCTTAGGATAAAATGGCAAAAACTCAGTTCCTATCAACAAGGAGCTCTTATTATGGGAGACAATATTCAAATAGCTATGTATATAGGACAGTGATGGGGAATCTTTTTGGACTTTTTAAGGACCCTATGCCATGCCACACCATCTACCCCAGACTGTGTGTCAATGCCTGCCCCCCATTGCATGACATGCCCCACCAGACTGGTGCAATGCACCACCTATCCCTGTGTTTGGGAGTGGGGTCACAGTCCACGAGGAGGCTCCAGTGCCCCATACCCTTGTGTTGGGGGGGGGCAAGGCCAGGCTACCAGTCATGGGCCAGCAGCACCCCTAGGCTCTGGGGCCAAAGGGGTATGGCCACCACCACCACAGCTCAGCTGTGCTCAGAATGCCCCACTCACTGCATTTGGGGGCTCACAGCTAGCCAAGCCAGGGATCCATGTGTGGCCATGGTCTCTGCATGCCATCTTTGGCATGTGTGCCAATGGTTCACCATCACAAGCAGAGTGGTTGGAAGTTAATATAAGAGGGAAGACAACAGTAATAGGGGATAGAACCAAGAAAAGCCTTCTTAAGAAAGTGGAATTTAAGCTTTATCTTTTTTTTTTTAAAACCCCTGTACCTCGGTGTATTGTCTCATAGGTGGAAGATTGGTAAGGGTGGGCAATGGGGGTCAAGCGACTTGCCCAGGGTCACACAGCTGGGAAGTGGCTGAGGCCGGGTTTGAACCCAGGACCTCCCGTCTCTAGGCCTGACCCTCACTCCACTGAGCTACCCAGCTGCCCCTTAATATTATATTTATATGGAGATTTTAAGCTTTATCTTGAAGGAAGTTCAGGAAGTCAGTAGGTGTAAGTAAGAGGGGGAGAACATCCCAGGCAAGGTGGAAAGCCAATAAAAAGGCAGAGTCAGTAGATGGAGTGTTGTGTACAAGGAATAGCATGAAGGTCAATGTAACTTAATTAAAGAGTATACTAAAGGGAATAAAGTGTAAGAAGACTGGAAAGGCAAGAAAGGCCTAGGATGTGAGAGGCTTTAAATGACAGAATATTTTGTATTTAATCCTGAATATGGAGATTACTGAGTAGAGAGTGACAGTCATATCTATGCTTTAAGAAAATCACTCTGAAGTCTGAATAAAAAAGAGTTGAGAGAGACTTAAGGAGACTAACCAGAAAGCTATTTGCAGATATGAGGTGATGAAAGCCTATATCAGGAAGGTAATTGTGTGCCCATTCTACTCATCATACAATTCCCAAAATGAAGACATGTAGCACTGGTAGAAATAAATCCTTCAGTGTATAAGCATCAGTACCAACTCTTTTCATCTTAGTAGAATTGTTATGTAAGGCAAACACAATAGGTAAATTACTGTAAGGGATAGGAACATTCTTGAATAGAGGTAGCTTCCTTCTTTGCAGTGTCACCCTTACAGCATTCAGCATGTTCTCTTTGTGGTAGTAGTTAGTAGGCAAGTCTGAACTGATGAAGGAGGATGGGTCCACTGGGATGACCAGTGTCTGAAGGACCTGGTGAATGTCATTTGTATGAATTAGGGAAAACACCCACAGATTAGTGTTACAGTTGTATATGCCTTCTCTCATAGGGAGAGGGCACACACCTACTCCCTTGAGAAGAAAAGCCGATAGAGTGTGTTATCCCAGACCTACAATAAAATTCTGTTTCTCTCAGTGGAGAAGGTTTGAGGCTGAGTTCTTTCAAGAATGAAACCAACCAACACTTGGACCCCATATAGGTAACTGTCATTTTTGGCTTAGACTTTCTTCTTTACAAGCAAGCCTTCCTTTTTCTTTCCCCTTGTGACAGGCACCTCCCAATATCCAGTTGTTGGGAGGGAAGAATTGGCCTCTGGCTATCAAGTTCCTTAAGATAGGGGACACACCCTGTAAGGAACCTTGTATGTTCTTCCGTAGGATGTCATGCCAGAATTTTTAATAGTCCAGAGGAAAGACACAGGAATCTAGACTTCATTGGCTTTCTCCATTTTGAGATAAACCTTCCTTTTTCTCTCCTCTTGCAACTGGCACTTCCCAATATCCAGGAAGGTGTTGGGGATGGGAATTGGCCTCTATAGTTGGTAAGTTCCTTGAAACTGGGGGTACTCTGCAGGGAACCTTATGTGTTAATAGTCAAAAGAAGACACAGTAATCTAGGTTTCACTAAAGGTCAATCTCCTTCAATTCTCTGGAACTCCCCTTTGGATTGTCTCTTACAGAACTTGGAAAAATTCTGCTTCTGCATGTTTTTGGCTAAATTTGAGCATGACAAGTCTCCTTACTTGCTTGATGACCCACTCCTTTCTACCCCCTGCCAATGGTATTTGGAGCTGGGGCTTATAACATTTTAGGACAACCCACAGCTGACCTATTCTTCCTATCAAGGAAAAGCCCCTCAAATACCAGAAATGGAACTCCTTAGTTTTCTCAGAACTGCCTAAACTCTGAGAGAGGTAGTGGGTAGGGATGGGAGAATTAAAAAGGTACACATGTCTACATATCCTTTTTTCCATGACCAACCTACTCTCCCAAATCAAAGAGAAAGAGGGGAGATATTCAGAAGATTGCACTACATTTGTTGAGGGTTTTAAGGTAGTAATTCTAAAATCTGACCTATCTAGGGATGATGTTTCAGTTAAGGAATAAAAAAGGGAGTGAAGAAACAAATAGATTATGAATAACTTGAAGAGAAGGAACTAGATGAAAATCCTGCCTTTTCCCAAGAAAGGCTAGTTGAAGCAACCAAAAAAAAAAAAAAAAAAAAACCTTGGATCCCAAATCCCCTAAAGGTACTGTCATTCTGGGATTTTTCATTGGCCAATCTGTCCTACACATCAGAAGGAAATTCCAAAAACTGGGGCCTCAGATTCCCCAGTCTCAACTTCTGGGGACTGCCTTTGGGGTGTTTAATTATGGGTATCAAGCCTTAGTAGAGGAAAAGGCCTGTAGGGCTAGGGCAAAGAACTAAGAACAGGCTCAAGTTCTGGCTACTACCATATCCAATGCCTAACAGAGGAGTTAGGGCAGCTTCTTGGATGATAGCTCCTGCTTCAAGTGTCACAAAAAGAACCATTGGTTAAACCCTCAAGAGTTTAAGGAAGCCTTTGGGCACTTGTTCAGCAGGTAGCCAGAGGGTATATACACAAAAAGGGCCATTGATTTAAAGATTCCCCTCAGAACTGCCACCAGGGTCCTGTCCAGTGTGTGGCAAAGGACACTGGAGGAGAGAAAGGGTATCAAAGGGAAATCTAAGAAATGCCTCAAAACCCTCCTTTACCTTGCCAGTTCCTTTGTCGGGGAGAGATTTGAGGGAAAGAAAATTGGAAAAAGTAGACTTTCTCTTATCAGATCCCAGATGTTCAAAGTAGGACTAGGTCTCCTTTAATAGTCAAAATAGTCAGTGATGGTGGAAGGGAGTATTAATTTTAGGGGAGGAAAGGAAGTCTCTTTTTTAGAAACCATTTATTCTCAAATCTTTGATAATACAACTCTCAATAAACTGTTTCAGAGAGGATGTGATTAGCCTTGCGCGTAGTTTAAATTGATGGGTCATCAACTAGTTTGTATATTCTAACACTATGGGGATAGTACCAAGCTTCTCTGAAGCCTGGAAAGGCCTCCTCTTTGGACTTCATCAGACTATATAAGATGGTCCCCAGAAGCTCAGTCAAGCTCAGCCTTTTTGAAGTGCTCTACAGGATGTTTTTGTGGACCCAGAACAATTCTTTGTAATCCAACATACCATATAATTGGGGGCTATGCAAAGGGCCTTACACAACTATGTGATGCACACTTCCCCAGGACTGATGCTCTTTGCTGCCCCAGTCCATCTGGAGGTCTAGTCTGTTCGAGGACCTGGAGGGGTGACGCTAAGGAAAAGCTTAGCCCCCATAATATCATTATGACCACTCCCACAGCTTGAGGGACAGTTTGGCTGGACCCATCTTTCCTGCATTGAACCTTTTCTCCCTTCAGAGACGCTTTCCTAGTCTGGGATTCATATACCTGTGAGGACCTTAAGTCCTTCTTCAAGAAGGTGCAGAGGGTTTCCCTGGATGAATCATGAAGATACTCCTTGGGTTTCTCTTCCAGGCTAGAACCCTTTAAGCTTCAGATGATAACTCAGGAAGGCAATCTGCTTATCAAGCCTTCTCATCTGCTAGACATTGCTTAAACCTCCTTCTACTCATCAAACCCCTGGAGACTTGTCCACTTTAGGCAGGGACACCTCTATGCCCCTTTTCAGCCTGAAATAGTTTTGGAAGATGAGATCTTCATCTCTCATCAACCCAAAAAGAATTTGGGGTCCAAATATTTTGGAGGAGAAATGATGAGAATGGGGCAGGTCCCACTGGGAAGAAACAGTGCCGAATGGCCCTGTGAATATCATTTGAATTGATTAAGGAGAATAACCACAGACCAATTAGTCCCAAGGCTGTATATAATAGTCCTTCTCCCTTAGGGAGGGGGCATACGCTTGAGGAGAGGAGCCTAAAATTATGTTTTACTCACAATGGAGGAGGTTTGAAGTTGAGTTCTTTCAAGAAAACACCAACCAACGCTTCGCTGGCACTAGAATAAGGAGCCAGAATTGAGTAAGCAGGAAATAATATAGTTTAATCCCTGGACTAATCATATGATTCCAAATAAACTCTTCATTACATAACATTATCTTGTAAAAAAAGTAAAATTTAGTGCTCTCTCTAAAGACTGTCTTCTTGGAGAGAAAAATCAGTGAAAGGATCCAGTAGTTGATCCAACCATTCTGGCTGGCAATTTGGAACTATGCTCAAAGAGCTATAAAAAAATGCCTGCCCTTTGATCCAGCCATACCATTGTTGGGTTTGTATCCCAAAGAGATCATTAATAAACAGATTTGTATGAAAATATTTCTAGCTGCTCTTTTCGTGATGGTAAAAAACTGGAAAAGGAGGGTATGTCCTTCAATTGGGGAATGGCTGAACAAATTGTGGTATATGCTGGTGATGGAATACTATTGCGCTCAAAGGAATAATAAACTGGAGGATTCCAGGTGAACTGGAAAGAACTCCAGGAATTGATGTAGAGTGAGAGGAGCAGAGCCAGAAGAACATTGTACACAGAGACTATGATATACTATGGTAAAATCGAATGTAATGGACTTCTGTACTAGCAGCAATGCAATGACACAGGACAGTTCTGAGGGATTTATGGTAAAGAATGCTACCCACATTCAGAGGAAGGACTGCAGGAGAGGAAACATGTAAGAAAAACAACTGCTTGAACGCATGGGTTGGGGTGGACATGATTGGGGATGTAGACTCGAAACTACCACACCAATGCAACTATCAACAATTTGGAAATAGGTCTAGATCAATGACACATGATAAAACCAGTGGAAATGGGCGTTGGTATGGGGAGGGTGCGGGGGGGGGGGGGGTGAAGGGGAAAGTAGGAGCATGAATCATGTAACCATGTTAAAAACAAATATTAATAAATGTTTAAAAAAAAAAAAAAGAAAGGATCCAGTAGTAAAACTAGTAGTTTTAAATGCCTATGCCTAAATGTCTAAAGTTTAGGCAATAAGAACTAGAAGTTCTAATGTAAGATGAACTCACAGGGATTACTGAGACTTGGTAAGATAAACTCCATGACTGGCTATATGCAGTATACTTTATTTTAGAGGTTTTAATCTGAATTCTGTAAACCTTAAAAAAATTTGGTAACTGTATTTCAACGTAGTTGGTTTCCTTATTATCTTATGTATTCAAAAATATTATTTTGAGGAGTAAACAAGATTCAACTGACTACCAAAAGAACCTAAAGAACCATAATTTAGATTAGTTTATATTAAAAAAATAAACTTATGTGAGGAAATGTAGACTACCAATCACCCAGACAAAAAGAGGAAATGGATAGGAATTTGGAAAATAGATCACCAAATCTGGCATGGAGTTATGATATGTGACTGCTCCGTCCTAAAATCTAGAGAGGGGAGGAAAGCAAGAGAGCATAATCTGGCATGAAACTTAAGATTCTAGGAAGGCATTCCTAAATTTCAAAGAGGAAAGAAGAAAGAAAAGAAAGATTCCATGGGGAGAAATGCTACAAGTGAAGCCAGACACGAAAGGAAACAATCCCAAAAAGGAAGATAGAATTTGTCTTAAAAGACCAATGTGGATAAAAATGAAATCAAATTTTCAAGGTTTAGCATTAGGCTGAATCTATATAAGATGAAATTAAACAGAAATAAATGGGATAAAACTTTTTAAGGCAGGAAAGGTATGGAGAGACAGAAGCTGTTCTGAAAAAGACCTGTGAGTTTTAGTAGACTGTAAACTCATTGAGTCAGAAGTATGATGTGGCGGCCAAAAAATGTTAATGTGTTCTTGAAGTACATTAAGAGAGAATAGCTTCCAGGAACAGGGAAGTAATAGATTCATTGTTCTTACCCTTACCAGACATTATGTAGAGTACCATGTTCTGTTCTGGGAACTACAGTTTTAAGGGCAAACAATATAGTAAAGATCCTTGAGTCTATGTTGTATGATAAAAGGTTGAAGAAATATGATAGTGAGCTTGGACAAAGTACTTTTTAAAAAAAGCCAAGAATGTCATTCACTAATGGGAGGAATTTTACAATGAATTTGTGGCAGAAATTTGTGGCATACTCAATTCATTTAATCCTCAAAACAACCCAGAAGATATTATTATGATACTCATTTTATAGTTGAGAAAATGGAAACAGACAGAGGTTAAATGACTTGCCTGCAGTCACACAGTTATTAAGTGTTTGAGATTCAATTTGAATTCAGGTCTTCCTGGCTCCAAGCCCAATCAACACTCTATCACTACTCTATATATCTGCATATCTATTCATAAATGGAAATGGAAGCAGCACTTCAATGGGGGAAAAAAAGGTCATTTGAAGTGGAGAAGAGGAAAAGATCTTTTTCAAAGTGGAAAAATGTCATTGAAAGGGAGGAAAAGGACAACTATTAACTTGGGAGCTAAAAAATAAATTTGAAGCTCTTTCTGGAGAGGTGAGAACTACTGCTTCTATGAATAGTAAAGGAAACTGATAAAAAGACCTCAAATGGGAATTCATCTATTAAGGGTCAGAGGAAAAAAAGTAGTATAGTTGGTGACACTTCACTCATAGATAATGAGACAGCTATTTGTTGATATGATGGCAGCAAAAGAGGTATGTTTCCTTCCAGGATATATTTCCAAGATAAGTGAACACCAACCAAGATCAAATAAAGCAAATAGCTACTTACCCCTGGTGATTCATGTGAATATAATAAAGACTAAAAAGTACTGACAATGGTTACCAAGACTCAGACAAGAAATTTGAGGGCTAGACCTGAATACATTTTCTTTTCTGCTGTCTATAAAGGAAAGGTAAAGAATAGAAAAATATTAGGCAACTATGAAAAGCTGGGTAAAATTTTGATAACTTGTAGGGGTTAAACTTATGGTTGGACTAAATATAAGAGAATGTGGTCACTGACTTAAAAAAATTAGTACAGCTCAAATCAAAATGACTTTTAGCAGCTTTATTTACAAAAAAAAGAGGGAAAAAGTGAAAGAAGAGAAATGTGTAAGAGGTTAGAGTAAGATATCAAACCTAACACACTAAATATTTGCTCTGAGTCCCTGACTCAACCCAGGCAGGGCTAGTTAGCCATCAGCCAGAGGGCCCAGGTGAATAAAACAAGGGTTCCACCCATGTGGCCTCCTCCAAGAAGGTGAGACCTCTCCGGAAACTGATCTCTCCAGAAGCCAGAAAAGGAGTCAGCTTTTTCACTCACCCAAGTTGTAGCTCTACATTGAAGCCCTACTGCAAGATCCTTCAAGAGCTCAAAGAACTCACAGACTTCCTCAGAGGAAGTTTAGGCCCTTTTTAAAGACCGTTTTTTTTTTACATCACTTCCTCCACTTTATGGGGACCAATTGCAATTTTTAAATTTGCTTAACACTGCCTAGGGGGGCAGTCAGTCACTTCTGGAGGTGTAAGCCACTTTAGTAAGTGGTTTGTGAACCTCCAGGACTTAACATTTAGTAGGGGTATCTTCACTTTTGGTTGATTAAATTTAAAAGTAGGCAAGGGGAGAGTCAATCCCATATTCACAAACTAAAAATGAAATTGGGACTTCTGAACTACAGCTTAAAGTACAGGAATGGCAGACTTCTTCCCTACCTCATAAATCTGATAAGAATATATATTCCTGAGGTCTTACAGTATAATCAAAAGGGCTCAAAAATAAGAAGAATGGATAAAGGAGAAAATTGCATATTTTCATCAAGTATTAAACCAAAGAGAAAAAATTCAGTGAAGGAAAAACAGAAGTTGGAAAACCTAAAGTCTAAAAACCTATACACATGCTCTTTGACTCAGCATATCACTACTTGGTCTGCATTCCAAAGAGATCAAAGAAAAGGGCAAATTTATTAAACAATATCTATGGCAGCTCTTTTTGTGGCGGCAAATTTGGAAATTGAGGGAATGCCCATTAATTGGAGAATGGCTGAACAAATTGCGATACATGATTGTAACAGAATCATATTATGCTATAAGAAATGACAAGGGGGTTGGTTTTTAGAAAAACCTGCTAAGACATATAAAATGAAACAAAATAAAGTGAATAGAACCAGGAAAACAATGAATATAGTAATAACAATGTTATAATGATCAATACAATGGTCCAAGACAATTCCAAAACTCTCATGATAAAAATACTATCTTTATGTAGAGAGAGAACTGATGAACTCTGAGTACAGATTGAAGCACTTTTTAATTCTATTTTTCTTGGGATTTTTTTTTGTGTTTTTTTTTTTTGCAACATGGCTAATATAGAAATGTATTTTATGACTTCACACATATAAATGCTATACTTTTTGTCTTCTCAGGGAGTGGGAGGGAGGGATTTTGAAACTCAACATTTTATAAAATGAATGTTAAAAAAAATTACATATAATTGGGAAACAACAAAATAAATTTTAAAATATATTTTTTAAAAAGTTTATGCATGAATGCTTGAAGGTTGGGCATCAAGTAAAAGAATCTAGGGATGGTAAGCATGGGAGAAAACATTTGGTTATAAATAGGCAACACAGAAGAGATACTGATCTGGTACTCCTTATCATTAAAAAATATTTGAGCATTAAGTCCTTCTACATTTATGTTATATTCACATAGACCTTATACTTTTATGTTATATTCACATACTACTGTAATATATTTCCAAAGCAAAATAAAAAGAGGATGAAAATTCAATGATCACATGTCCCTAGTACAGAGCACCCACCCCTCAGGGGCCCACCTCTGACAAAAGGTACTCTTGAGGGCAAGAGGAGACAATTTTCCCAATAGCATCTACTCATATCCTGCTAATGTGTGTTCAATGGCAACTGGATTATAATTTCTCTGAGGGGCTAGCAGTACAGACAGAGGCTGGAGAAAAGTAGAGCTGGAAGGGCAAAGTAGGTATATATTCTGGGATAATGAATAAAGGGTAGATGTGGTATATTGTAGCCAAGTCACCCTCTTATTGATCACAATCCCCTGGAAAAATATATTTCTGGGAAAAAAAAGTGGCCACTTGTACAAAAAGAAATTGCCACAAAACCGTATTATACTTGACAATTCAATCATGCAGACATCTGCTGGGAGTACTCACTGAGCCAAAAGCAGGGCAGTTAATAACTTCTTGACATGTTTTAATGATAATTTCTTCTTTCAAAAGATGGAGAACCAACTAAGAAAAATTTCATATTGAATCTAATTTTCACTAACAGGTTATAACTGGATTTTGGGATGAAAATGATGGGAAACTCTGGGTGGAAGAAAAAATTGATCACTTTTTGCTTCTAGAACTTGTAATAGGAGAGGAAAGCACAATAAGACATGTATGCAAGATTTCAGACAATGGAGGGAAAATTCCATGAAAGGATAAAATTCTGAAGATATAAAGGGAAATAATTTCTATTAGGAAAAATAGCTGTGAAGTACACAATGTGAAGTACAGTGAAATCACCAATTTAAAAGCATAAAAAGATATGTACAAGAGAGGTAAATAAGGGCCAGTAATAGAAAATATTTATATGGCATAGTCCTGAAAGAATAGTGCCAAAACTCAGAATGTTCATGATGTTCATGATGGAAGCCAAACAACAAAATAGAACAAAATCTGAAAATTATAGCCCTTTGTAACTTCTGGAAAAATTCTAAAACTATGGTTTAGTGAACACCAAGGAAGCAAAATGTTAGAAGGGCAGGAACACCAGCTCTGGAGTCAGAGGAACCCAAACTTAACTTCTGAAACGTAGTCTCTGTGTAATTTTGAATAAGTCATTCTTTCTAGGTCTTAGTACCCTCATGAGTAAAATAGAGGGTTTGGACAAGATGGCCTTAACAGGTCTTTTCTAGCTCTAACTCTATAAACCCATCTAGAAAAGGAAGCAGTGATTACAAAGGACCAGCTTTGCTTAAAAATAAAATAAAACCAAACAAAAACAAAATAAAAACAGGGGAATGCTGAAGAGAGTGTTTACCTAGGTCTTAGCAATATGAAAAAATAGATATAAAAATATAAAGTATTTTGTATTTTATACCGCTTTCGGGGAAAAGATAGATCTATATTATATAATAATAATTCAGAATCGTTTGAATGTCTGGACTTCAAGCATTATTAGTTCATGGATGACTTGGCAGGTCTTCAGTGTGTGCTTGGCCCTAGAGGGAAAAACCAGGAGTAATGGGAAAAACTGAAAGAAGCAAATATAAGCTTGATATCAGGAAAAAGTTCATAACAATTGGAGCTATTCAAAAGGGGAATGTGATGTCTAATTAAGTAATGCATTGTCCTCATTGAGAGACACAGGATTACTGGTCAGATTAGTTAGATATCTGCTAAAAACCTTTTTAACACTTAAATTTATGACCCCCTGATTCTCTCTCCTTGCATTATTGAGAGAAGAAACTAGTTCTACCTGAGCGGGGTATCATTTTTATTGTTCTACCACCTGGTGATTTTTTCAAAATATTTTCAAAAACAAGTTTTTCTTTAAAAAAAAATCTCTGACAATTTTTAGAAAAACCTACTCGTGCTTCAATTGTATATATTTCAACTTATTAATTCTTTAAATTAAAATCCACATATATTTATAGCCTAACTATCATTTGCAAGGCATTATGCTAACAATAGGACACCAAAACAAAAACCATATTCCAAGAGATTACATTCTACTTCAAAGTCTCTTTAACTTTCCAGTAGCTCTGGTAAAGTTAACAGGATTTTTTTCCCTAGAGTACAAAAGAGTACCAGAGTACCACTGCACTTAACCAGCCCTCATGAACTCCCCATGAAGAAAAGGAAAGTAAACAGAAATGTCTCTTCTCCGAGAGTAGGAAATAAAACCTTCTGTCCAGGGCCATGGTAGATGCCTTCAGTTTACTTTGAGCTTTTTTATTTGTGGCCTCTGAGTTTCTTCTCCATTATGAGTCTGCTTGGATCCTTGCCCATCATCATGTCCACAGCGATCTGCACTAATAGCAGCTTTTCTGAACTGTCTCAATTCCCGTTTCTCTTTCCTCTCTACCATCTCTTCAATCTCATCAGCAAACAGGGCTTTGAGAGGAGAGATCAGCTTAGGAACTGTTGAGAAGTCTCCAAAGCAGACCTGCAGTGAGAAATGAAAGAATATATTGCTCAGAAAAAAAGGCAACAGCTGTCAGTGACAAAAATCATATTCCAGAGGCACATACTTTTCCCTTACTAAGACAACTTCCAGTTCAAGGATCTTAGCCAAAATGGTGTTTTACAATGAAGGCAGAAGCTAACTGAATAAGTCGTTCCTGATTTCATTATATAGCAATAGCTAATAGTCACATCATCAACCCATTATTAAAAATTAGCAACTGGTGACTGCCTTTCCCTTCAAACATGAGACAGAGTACTATTTAAATGTGTACTGAACAATACAGATAAAACAGTTTTAATAAGAATCAATGCAGAGGGGCAGCTGGGTGGCTCAGTGGATTGAGAGCCAGGCCTAGAGATGGGAAGTCCTAGGTTCAAATCTGGCCTCAGACCCTTCCTAGCTGTGTGACCCTGGGCAAGTCACTTAACCCCCATTGCCTAGCCATTACCACTCTTCTGCCTTGGAGCCAATATACAGTATTTCCTCCAAGATGGGAGGGAGGGAGGGAGGGAGGGAGGGAAGGAAGGAAGGAAGGAAGGAAGGAAGGAAGGAAGGAAGGAAGGAAGGAAGATTGCATTATTTATTTTTCAGTCAAACCTATTATTCATTATTACAGGCAGCCAACATCTAATTCTGGGTATAACAAAAATGAGAAATCTATAACAAACTAGTTGATTAAGAGAAAAGGGAATTGTGGAACTGTGATTCAAGGAAAGCAAATGTGCATAATGCAAACTTTCTGCCCCAATTTTCAACTAACTTCATCACACATAGTACACATACCTTCATGTGGTCAAATGCAATTCCAACTTTCTCACTGAAGTCTGGGCTGAAAAGGGGGATTTTGGCATAGCGCTGACTAAAGTGGTTCAACATGATAAACTTGGCATTCATCTTTACCCCAACTCCAATTGCCTGAGACGTAGTGCTGCATACAAGCAAGGGAAGCAAAGTATTACTCAAAATGTAGAAGAAACAAAAGGGTGTCTAAAACCTTTAACTTTCAAAAGAAAATGACCTCAGATTTTGAAATATCTACTTTCCATTTGTCTTCTGACTAGTTTTTAAACTTCTTTAAAGGCAGAAATTAGGTCTTCTATTTATTTCGCATACCAATAAAAAACTACAAAGCCAATAAGAGTGGAAAAAACACTGGAATTATAGTCAGGAGACCCAGGATTCTTTATCATCACACCAACCAATTGTATGACCTTGGGCAATAAAACTTTCCAATCATGGTTTTCTGATTTGTAAAATGTAGATAATAAAAATATTTATTCACAGGTTATCATGAGAATTATAGAGAATAGTGTAATTATATCTACATTAATACATAATAATATATCATACTAATTAATATGTATTAATTTAAAAACAGCAACATACTATAAATTATTTAGGATTCTACCCTCCATACTGAGAACTCAATAAAAATTACATAAGATCACCCTAAACTCCTCCCTCCAATCTGTAGTTCTTGGCTTCTAATAGTATTTAAGGTCAGATATATTTAGAATGGCCTCTAAAATTTTAAACCTCTTTAAGCAACTATTCTACTAAGTAAAGCTGTTGACCTTCTAGATCAGACTTTCAATGGTTCTAGACTGCAAGACTAAAAGAACTGGTAAAAGTGATTGCATAACTAGAAAATCTTGGCCAGACTACAGTTTCTGTGAAAAATATCTAGAATATTCTGTTGTTTTCTCAGTGGTGGCTAACTCTTTGTGACTCTATTTGGAGTTTTCTTAGCAGATACTAGAGTAATTTGCCATTTCCTTCTCTAGCTCATTCTGCAGATGAGGAAACTAATGCAAACAGGGTTAAGTGACTTGCCCATGGTCACACAACCAATAAGTGCCTGAGGCCAGATTTAAACTCAGGAAGATGAGTCTCCTGACTCCAGGCTAAGTATTCAATCAACTGCATCACTTATCTGCTTGACAGTCTAAAAGTTTAGTGATTATGGTTTATAGGTAGAATAATGAAACTAAAAAAGATGTGTGCAATATCTATATTAAGAATTCTGGATGTCTGTCTGCAAGTATCTGGAGGACTATCAAATGGAAGAAGGGACAAAAAACAAAAAAAACTTTTTAAGGGACCCAATAAGCTCAATTGACTTATATCCCTATAAGAAAAGAAGATATTGGTAACTCTTAAATATTGTTAATACCAACAGGGTAGATAGAGAAGTATTATTAGAGGGAACAGGGACAAATTGATTAGGATGAAATGTCAAGCTATATGTATGTATGCATATATGTGTGTATATACATACATACATATATATATATACACATAAAACTAGAAGTAAAAAAAGGAGATAATATTAAGAGAAAGGGAAAAACAGACAAAATGGAGTAAATTTATATTTCATAAAGAAGTACATGGGGTAAACAAGGGAGAAGACCCATACAATGGAAGGGTAAAGAGGTTGGAGAAAGGAAATACTTAATTCATCGAAATTAACTTAAAAATCAGATCCATGGGGCAGAGAACTGATTCGTGCCCTATAGAAAATTAGAAGGGTAACAAATGGACTGGAAGGAGGGAAGCAATACTAGGGAGGGAGAGGGCTTGAGGGGGAGCATAGCAAGCTTTAAACAACAATAAGAAGGGAATAAGAAAAGGGAGGGGGGGAGAAAGGGAGGTACAACAAGGGAGGGGATTATAAGAACTGATTAAAAACAAAACAATGGTATAGAAGGAAATAGTGAAAGAAGAAAGGACAGGACAAGGAGAGAGAATCAAAATATCTGGGAATACACAGTTGATTATTAAAACTCTGAATGTGATTGGGATGAATTCACCCATAAAACAAAAGCAAATAGCAGAGTGGATTAGAAACCAAAATCCTACAATATTTTGTCTACAAGAAACACACATGAGACAGGTAGACATACATAGAAAAAAATGAAAGGATGGCGAAGAATATTGGGCTTCAAATGAGAAAAAGAAGGCAGGGGTTGCCATCATGATCTCTGACAGAGCCAAAATAAAAACAGATCCACTTAAGAGATAGGGAATGTAATTACATCCTAATAAAAGGTAGTATAAACAATGAAGAAATATCAGAACTCAACATGTATGCACCAAACAGCATAGCATCCAAATTTCTAAAGGAGATGCTAGAGGAGTTCAAGGACAAAATAGATAGCAAAACTATACTAGTGGGTGACCTCAACCTTCCCCAATCAGACCTAGATAAATAAAACCAAAAAATAAATAAGAGATAAGGGAGGTGAATGAAATCCTAGGAAAATTAGACTTAATAGATATATGGAGAAAAATAAATAGGGACAAAAAGGAATACACCTTCTTTTCAGCAGCACATGGAATATTCACAAAGATAAAACATGTACTAAGGCATAGAAACATGGCAAACAAATGCAAAAAAGCAGAAATAAATTCAACCATATCAGATTGTAATACAATAAAAATAGTTATCAGTAAAAATGCATGGAGAGGCAAACCAAAAACTAATTGGAAATTAAATAATATGATTCTCCAAAACCACTCAGTTCAAGAAAAAATCATAGAAACAATTAATAATTTCATTGAAGACAATGACAATGATGAGACATCCTAACAAACTCTGTGGGATGCAGCTAAGGCAGTACTCAGGGGGAAATTTATATCCCTGAGTGCATATGTTAACAAATAAGGGAAGGCAGAGATTAATGAGTTGGGCATGCAACTTAAAAAACTAGAAAGGAAGCAAATTAAAAATCCTCAGATGAAAACTGAATTAGAAATACTAAAAATTAAGGGAGAAATTAATAAAATCCAAAGTAAAGAACTACTGAATTAATAAATAAGACTAGAAGCTGGTAATTTGTAAAAACAGATAAAATAGACAAATTACTGGTAAATCTAATAAAAAAAGGAAAGAAGAAAACCAAATTGACAGTATCAAAGATGAAAAGTGAGACCTCACCTCTAATAAAGAGGAAATTAAGGCAATCATTAAAAACTATTTTACCCAATTATATGGCAATAAGTACAGCAATCTAGGTGATATGGATGAATATTTTAAAAAATATAAATTGCCTAGATTAACAAAAGAAGAAATAGAATACCTAAATAATCCCATATCAGAAAAAGAAATTGAACAAGCCATCAAAGAACTCCCTAAGAAAAAATCGCCAGGGCCTGATGGATTCACAAGTGAATTCTATCAGACATTCAAAGAGCAACTAATTCTAATACTATACAAATTATTGGATATAATAAACAAAGAAGGAGTCCTACCAAATTCCTTTTATGACACAAATATGGTACTGATTCCAAAACCAGGTAGATCAAAAACAGAGAAAGAAAACTACAGATCAATCTCCCTAATGAACATAGATGCAAAAATCTTAAATAGAATACTAGCAAAGAGACTCCAGCAAGTGATCAAGAGGATTATCCACCATGATCAGGTAGGATTTATACCAGGACTTCAACATTAGGAAAACCATTCACATAACTGACTATATCAACAAGCTAACAAACAAAAAAAATCACATGATTATCTCAATAGATGCTGAAAAAGCCTTTGACAAAATACAACACCCATTCCTATTGAAAACCCTGGAAAGTATAGGAATAGAAGGACCTTTCCTAAAAACAATAAACAGTATATATCTAAAACCATCAACAAGTATCATATGCAATGGGGATAAATTAGAAGCCTTCCCAATATGCATGAAACAAGGATGCCCATTATCTCCTCTATTATTTAACATTGTACTAGAAACACTAGCAGTAACAATTAGAAAAGAAAAAGAAATTTCAGGGTATTAAAATAGGCAATGAGGAGACTAAGCTATCACTCTTTGCAGATGATATGATGGTATACTTAAAAAATCCTAGAGAATCAACTAAAAAGCTAGTGGAAATAATCAAAAACTTTAGCAAAGTTGCAGGATACAAAATAAATGCACATAAATCATCAGCATTTCTACCATTTAAAATCACCCTAGACAATATAAAATACTTAGAAACTTATCTAACAAAACAAACACAGGAATTATACGAATACAACTACAAAACACTTTCCAAACAATTAAAACTAGATCTAAACAATTGGAAAAACATTGATTGCTCATGGGTAGGACAAGCTAACATAATAAAAATGACCATTCTAACCAAATTAATTTACTTATTTATCGCCATACCTATCAAACTACCAAAAAACTTTTTTACTGAATTAGAAAAAACTATAACAAAGTTCATTTGGAAGAACAAAAGATGAAGAATATCAAGGAAAAAAATGAAAAAAAAAAAGTGAAGGAAGGTGGCCTAGCAGTACCAGATATAAACTATACTATAAAGCAGTAGTCATCAAAACAATATGGTACTGGCTAAGAGACAGAAGGGAGAATCAGTGTAATGGACTTGGGGTAAGTGACATCAATAAGACAGCGTATGATAAACCCAAAGAGCCCAACTTTTGGGACAAAAATCCACTATTTGACAAAAACTGCTGGGAAAATTGGAAAACAATATGGGAGAGATTAGGTTTAAATCAACAGCTCACACCCTACCCCAAGATAAATTCAGAATGGGTGAATGACCTGAATATAAAGAGGGAAACTATAAATAAATTAAGTGAACACAGAATAGTATACTTGTCAGATCTCTGGGAAAGGAAAGATTTTAAAACCAAGCAAGAGTTAGAGAAAATTACAAAATGTAAAATAAATTATTTTGATTATATTAAATTAAAAAACTTTTGAACAAACAAAAACAATGCAACCAAAATCAGAAGGGAAAAAATCTTTATAACAAAAAACTCTGACAGGGGTCTAATTACTCAAATATACAAGGAGTTAAATCAATTATATAAAAAAATCAAGCCATTCTCCAATTGATAAATGGGCAATGGACACGAATAGGCATAGAAATCAAAACTATCAATAAGCACATGAGAAAGTGTTCTAAATCTCTAATAATTAGAGAAATGCAAATCAAAATAACTCTGAGGAATCACCTCACACCTAGCAGATTGGCTAAAATGATAGTAGGAGAGAGTAATGAATGCTGGAGGGGATGTGGCAAAATTGGGACATTAATGCATTGCTGGTGGAGTTGTGAACTGATCCAACCATTGTGGATGGCAATTTGGAACTATGATCAAAGGACTATAAAAAAATGCCTGCCTTTTGATCTAGCCATACCATTGTTGGGATTGTACCCCAAAGAGATCATTGATGAACAGACTTGTACGAAAATATTTATAGCCGCGCTTTTCGTGATGGTAAAAACACTGGAAAAGGAGGGCATGCCCTTCAATTGGTGAATGGCTGAACAAATTATAGTATATGCTGTTGATGGAATACTATTGTACTCAAAGGAATAATAAACTGGAGGAATTCCATGTGAACTGGAAAGACCTCCAGGAATTGATGCAGAGTGAAAGGAGCAGAGCCAGAAGAACATTGTACACAGAGACCAATACACTGGTAAAATAGAATGTAATGGACTTCTGTACTAGCAGCAAAGCAATGACCCAGGACAATTCTGAGGGATTTATGGAAAAGAACCCTACCCACATTCAGAGGGAGAACTACAGGAGTAGAAACACAGAAGAAAAACAACTGTTTGAACACATGGGTTGATGAGGACATGATTGGGGATGTAGACTAGAAACTACCACAGCAATGCAACTATCAACAATTTGGAAATAGTTCTTGATCTATGACACATTTGTTAAAACCAGTCGAAATGTGCGTTGGCTATTGGTGGGTAGGGGCGAAATAGGAGGAGGCCAGGGGGTGGTGAAGGGTAAAGAAATAACATGAATCATGTAACCATGGATAACTTTTCTAAAAAATAAAAATTATTAAATTAAAAAAAAAAGAAAGATACTGAGACATCAAGAAGTGTTAAGAGATCGCATAAAAGACAAGAGCTAAGGAGCAAATTACCTGTGTGTCTTTTCTTTTGCTTCCTCCTCTAAACCATCTTCCAAAGTAGCTTCATGAATAAGCATAGTAGCTCCTTTCCCTAAGGAAAATAAGTTAATACAATCTAAATATTAGTGTGTAGGACCACTGTTTTTATTTCCCTGGCCAGGGAATTCTTCCTCTTTGGCACTAATACCATTGCTTATAAGATGGCTCACAGAGGTGCTTAAAGTAGAAGGCAAGAAGAATCCAATGTTAATATAAAAATACATGAAACTATAAGTGATTTCTTATATTCTATTCCACCTACTAAAATTTCAAATATCAAAACTTAACCAAATTTATTACCCATATGCTAACTTACCCAATTGGACCAGAGCATCACATGGCATGGTATCACCAGAGTAGACTATTTTCCAGCCTGATTTGTGGACGAATGCACAGCCAAAAGCATTCTTACAGTGCTGAACCAAACATGTCTGAAACTGAATGAAAAAAGATGAAGGGCTTTGCTGCCCCAGCTCCCTCACTTTTCTCCCTAACTAGTAGAATCCATACCTCTTCCAAATCATATTTTTCTAGCAGTGAAGTAACCAATCTTGCAATCATGGGTTTGGAGATTTCAGTTTCTTTCTGGAGGCACTTAGCAGGGATCATACTGTGTAGAAAAAGAAGAAAAAAATTCAAATCTAACTTTGGGTCTTGCTCTAATGAGTCCAACTTACAGAGTTACTAAGAAATATGATTATACACAAGTCATACAGAAGTAAAACAGGACAAAGGTTAAACAGAAAACAATATGTCAGGAATAGTTTTGTTAAGGCAAGAGTGGATTCAAATTCATAGCTGCTTGGGAAGCAAAAAGATTAAGTTCAAGTTCTTTTCTCTCATATTTTGTTACTAGTTCTAGGCTTGAACAGTATCTGCTTTATGGTTCTGATGCAAAC
Organism: Gracilinanus agilis; assembly: GCF_016433145.1. Classification (NCBI taxonomy): domain Eukaryota; kingdom Metazoa; phylum Chordata; class Mammalia; order Didelphimorphia; family Didelphidae; genus Gracilinanus; species Gracilinanus agilis. The sequence goes on from NC_058133.1 coordinate 241,793,777, forward strand.
GCCAGATACATGATTCCTATTACCAAGACTAAGATATCCAAGCAAGCATCAAGAATTCTAGAATAAAAGTTCTTTATCTGGAGCCCATGAACCTATTTTCAAACATTTTAAAAACTTTATTTTAATATAGTGGCTTCATTTGTAATCGTATATATTTCAATTTATTTGTTTAAAATACTCTTCTCAGGAGGAATTTATAGGCTTCCTCGGATTACCAAAGGGGTCATGACACAAAAGTTTAAAAAGCTTTGTTCTTCAAAGCCTCCTGAGAAAGAGTAGGTATGGGGAATGGTAGTGTCAGTGGATAAGCAGGTACTAATCACTTACTTGACAGCACCTAAAATCTCCTGACAATGATCATTATACTGCTGCAACCATGTCATGACTTGAGTAGGTGCTATTAGTAATAACGGACTGGATGGTTTTCCCAATGATGTCTAAAAAGCAAAACAGAAAAGAGTAATAGAATAGATGCTTCTTTAGGAAAATTCAACAGAAATGGAAAAAAATGAGTATTTTCTGTATTTATATATGTTATATATAAGTCAACAAATTCTAAAATAGCCAGTAAAAAAAACAACTTAACTTACCAAAGCATGGTTTCTCTGCAACAGGATATTTAATAAGCCCTAGAAAATAAAAGGTAAAAGATGGAGGCAAATAGGAAACCAGTTTAATTTTCTCCTTCATTTTTACCTTTATTTTACTTAGTTCTAGACTTCAATTTCTCTAGTATTTGCCTAGTACATAAGAATCCTACACAGGGTTTTTATCCGAAAGCTTCTGAATTCTATAGGGGCAAATGTGAAAATGGCCTCATTTTAGCTTCTACTGAAATTCTAAGGATAAAGGAATGATCTACATATACATCAAATCATCAGCCCCCACAACTGACTGTACATCAGCTACATTTAAAAAACACTTCTGAGGAAGTAAGATTTAAGAAAAATTGTGAAAGGTCAAATCCAAATTAATCCTAATCCATTTGTTAATCATTAAACAATGCCTGGGAAAAATAAAAAGACAATAAAGATTTACACAGCTTTTCTCAAAGGAAACTACTGTAATTTAAAAACTGAATATCTCATTTCCAATAAGAATAAAATACAGGGACAACAGAATCGGGAGCTTTGGGTTAAGACGGCGGCAGAGTAAAAAGCAGCTGCTTGACTTCTCCTAAACCACGCATACAGGATTCTTCAAAAAGACATAAAAACAAATCCAGAGGAAAGAGGGGACCCCACAACAGGGCACAGCATCGGAGGTACATGGAAACAGGGCATTTCCATGCTATAAAGGGGTGAAACAGCTCCTACAAAAACACGAGCGGAGCAACCCCCTCCCCCACCCCTACCTACAACACCAAAGCCAGCGCACGGGAGTCAGAGCAGGTTTGGAGCACCCATTGGGTCACTGGCAGCTCACCAGGGCTTGTTCCTGGGAGCAGCAAGACTTGGGACCCCCCAGGAGGCTGAGGAACTCGCGGACTCTGAGCGCAGACCCTGAGCGCAGACCCTGAGCCCGGGCCCAGGCGAAGGGGCTGACACAGGCGTCGGTTGAGGAACGGATTAAAGCTTGGACTGAGGCGTGGATGAAGGGGCTGATTCTGAGTGCAGGAGCTGACCTTGAGTGGGGACCCAGTGCAGAGAGGTGCTTGACTGCAGAAGCAGCTCCCTGAGACTGTTAAAGGAGCTTAAGGCAGAAGAACGAGCAAGGAGACCACCCAGGAGGCTTGTCCCAAAACAACTAGACTTGAGACCTCAGGAGATTAAAGAGCACAGACAGATCCTGGGCACGAGCATAAAGCTGAGAGGGCACTCAGCTTACAATGGCAAGCCAGAATTATCAGGAAACCAGAAGAGAAAGATGAAGAAGAAAAAACCTTTAACACTTGACAACTTTTACACAGAAAAAATCCAGACAACTGAGGAGAACACACAAGTAACCATATCCAAACCTTCCCAAAACAATGAAAACGGGTCACAAGGTCTTGAAGAGTTCAGATCTGAGATCATGAGAAAGATGGAAGAGATCAGGCAAGAAAATAACAGTTTAAAAGACAGAATTTCACAATTGGAAAGTGAGGCAAGTAAATCAAAGACCAGAAATGACCACATTGAAAAGGAAAACCAGTCTCTAAAGGCTAGAATTGGGGAATTAGAAAAAGATGCCCCCAAATCAAAAGAATTAATAAGCAAATTGGAGACCAAAATCAAACAGCTGGAAAACAGGTCAGACCAAACTGAAAAGGAAAATCAAAAGCTTATAGCAGAAAATCAGTCTCTAAAGACAAGAACTGGGCAAGTAGAAGCCAATGATCCATCAAGACAGCAAGAACAAATAAAACAAAGTCAAAAGACAGATAAAATAGAAGGAAACATAAAATATCTCAATGAGAAACTGATAGATCAAGAAAATGGGTCTAGAAGAGACAATGGGTCTTCCTGAGAAAGCAGAAATTAGTACAAATTTGGACTCCATACTAAAAGAAATTATTCAGCAAAATTACCCTGAAGTTCTACAACAAGAGGGCAATATAGACATTGAAAGGATCCATAGATCACCCTCTATATGTAAACCTGAAAAGACAACCCCCAGGAATATAATAGCCAAATTCAAGAGCTTCCAAGTAAAAGAAAAAATTTTACAAGAAGCCAGAAAGAGACAATTCAAATATCAAGGAGCACCAATCAGGATCACACAGGATCTGGCAGCCTCCACACTACAAGACCTCAAGGCTTGGAATATGATATTCAGAAAGGCAAGAGAGCTGGGCCTGCAACCACAGATCAACTACTCATCAAAATTGACTATATACGTCCAGGGGAAAGTATGGGCATTCAACAAAATTGAAGATTTCCAAGTATTTGCACAGAAAAGACCAGGACTAAATGGAAAGTTTGATATCCAACCACAAAAATCAAGACAAACATGAAAAGGTAACTAAGAAACAGAGGGGAAAGAAAGAAAACTCATAATTTTTAAATTTGCCTCTTTAAGGGCTTCAATAAGATCTAATTATCTGTATTCCTATGTGGAGAAATGCTATGTATAATTCTCTGTAGTGAACTCTGTTCACCATTATAGCATTCACTATTATAATAATTAGAAGAATTATTCATAGGGAGAGGTTGGAATACTAAATGGTCTCAGATAATATGGGTGGGAAGGAAAGAGGGGGATGAATAGTAGAAGACACCAAGAGATTCTTGAAGGAATAAGAAAAATAGGATATTCTATTACACACAAAGAGGGCATGGGAAGGGGAAGGGATGAATACTATTATAAGAAGGAGAGGAAGAGAGCATTAAGAGGTAATATTGAAACCTTACTCTCAGTGTAATTAACCCTGAGAGGGAAGAATAGTTATATCCATTGGGATATAAAACGCTATCTAACCCTACAGAGAAAGTCAGAAGGGATAAACCAAGGGCAGCAGGGGAGTGGGAAGGTCAAAAAAGGGAGGGGAGAAGAAGGGGGAGGGAATTCATTAGACCATTAAAAATAAAAATAGGAGAATAATAAGGGAGGGGGTAGAAAGGGAAACTAATCAAGGGAGGGGATAAGGGATACCAGCTTAAAGCAAACCACTGGTTTAAAAGGAAATAGTTTAAGAAAAAGGGGTAGGAATAGGGGAGGATATGAAAATGTCAGCGAATGCACAACTGATAATTATAACTCTGAATGTGAATGGGATGAACTCGCCCATAAAAAGGAAGCAAATAGCAGAGTGGATCAGAAACCAAAATCCTACCATAGGTTGTCTACAAGAAACACATATGAGGCAGGTGGACATACACAGATACACAGTTCAGGGCTTGAGAAAAATCTTTTGGGCATCAAATGAGAAAAAGAAGGCAGTAGTGGCTATTGTGATTTCTGACAAAGCCAAAGTAAAAATAGATATGATTAAAAAAGACAGGGAAGGTCATTACATCCTGATTAAAGGAGGTATAAACAATGAGAAAATAACACTGCTCAATATGTATGCACCAAGTGGCATAGCACCCAAATTCATAAAGGAGAAACTGGCAGAGCTCAAGAAGGAAATAGATAGTAAAACCATACTAGTGGGAGATCTAAATATTCCTCTTTCAGATCTAGATAAATCAAACCAAAAAATAAATAAGAAAGAGGTAAGAGAGGTGAATGAAGTCCTACAAAATTTAGATTTAATTGATATGTGGAGAAAAATAAATAGGGACAAAAAGGAATATACCTTCTTTTCAGCTGCACATGGTACATTCACAAAGACTGACCATGTAATAGGGCATAGAAACATTGAAAACAAATGCAAAAGACCAGAAATAATAAATGTAACTTTCTCAGATCATAATGCAATAAAAATAATAATTAGTAAGGGCACCTGGACAGGCAAATCAAAAACTAATTGGAAATTAAATAATATGATTCTCCAAAACCAGCTAGTCAAAGAAGAAATCATAGAAACAATCAACAATTTCATTGAAGAGAATGACAATGATGAGACATCCTACCAAACTCTGTGGGATGCAGCCAAGGCAGTACTCAGGGGGAAAGGTATATCCTTGAGTGCATATATTAACAAACTAGGGAGGGCAGAGATTAATGAATTGGGCATGCAACTTAAAAAATTAGAAAGCGAGCAAATTAAAAATCCCCAGATGAAAACTAAATTAGAAATACTAAAAATCAAGGGAGAAATTAAT
>NC_058133.1:241813464-241895044 GCF_016433145.1 Gracilinanus agilis
CCCCCCCACCCTTGGCCGATGCGCGTTTCCACTAGTTTTGTCATGTGTCCTTGAACAAGACCAATTTCCAAATTGTTGGTAGTTGCATTGCAATTCTGCTTTTTTAAAGAAATGGATCTTTGGTAAAATTTTGTGCTTCTTTACCATTTGGTTTATTCAAATTTTTTAAAGGTATTATTTCATCAGTATTTTTTTTTCTTTCTTCTTTACCAGTCTATCTATTCTTTTTCACAATTTTTCCTCTTCCTCCCTATTTTTAAAAATCTTTTTTGAGCTCTCCCAGGAATTGTTTTTGGGCCAGAGACCAATTCACATTTTTCTCTCAAGTCTTTGGAGTAGTTGTTTTTACTTTGTTTTCTTCTAAGTTTGTGTTTTGATCTTTCCAGGCACTATAGTAAATATATTGGGGGGGAGGCTGATTGTTATTTGCTCATTTTTCCAGCTTATTTCTATAACTTTTAACTTGAAAGCTATTAAAGTTGGGTTATGCTCCTAGGGTAGAGGTGTCACTGTCCTTACTTTCAAGTTTTCTGTACATCTTCTTTCAGAGCTAGTTTTGGGAATCTATGCGTTATCAGTTTTTTCAAAGAGATGATCTACGGAGAGGTGTGGTTAATATTCACCTGGCCTATGCTCTGGTCTACAAACAACTGAAAGCATTCTTTTCCCATTTGGACCTGTGAACAGGATTATCAGTCCCCTATGTCCACAAGATATGTATGCTACTACTCCTCTTAGTCTAGGCCTTTGACCCAGATATGTGCATGGGCAATGCAACAGAGGCCTCTACTAAGTGCCAATAAAGGGACCCCTTTTGCCCAGTTGTACAACCTCTTTACCATATGTTGGCTAAGAGCTAGGTTCTGGAAACTGCTGCTGCTTGTTCAGTTGCCCTGAAAGCCTGCTGATAGTTTGCTGCAGCAGAGCCTTGCCCTAGTATGTCCTGTGTCAAAGAGTACTCCACTCCCACCCTGGTGATAAGACTTTTCCTGTTAACCTTCTTGGTTATCTTGGGATAGAAAACTGATTTGCCTCATTGTGGGATTTTTTGTGGGTTCTGCCACTTCAGAATTCATTTTGAGGTGTTATTTTTAAAAGTTGTTTGGAGGGGAACTTAAGAGAGGTCAGGGAATCCTCTATCTTTTCTCTAACACCTTGGCTTCACCTCCTTAATCTTCCTGAGTTCAAATCTAGCCTAACAATTACTAGCAGTGTGAACCTGGACTGTTTGCCTCAGTTTCCTCATCTATCAAGTAAGTTGAAGAAGGAAATGGCATATTTTTGAGAAAACCCCAAATGGGGTAACAAGGAAGAGTCCTTAGTAATATCAAAGACAGTGAACCCCTCCACAAAACTATCAGCATTACTGGAAAATCTAACTACTCAAGACTTCTTTTTATTGCCTGAAATACAATTTGACCATTCACTAAAATAGTTTAAGGCAAGGTCATTTGTCTATAATCTTAAAACAACCCAGAAAGAGGAGACATTATATATAAGAAAAGGGACATTATTCTAATACAGACAAAATTATAGAGAATTGGTACGATTCAACAATCTAATAAACTGAAACAGTTAAGGTTCTCAACGTCCCCACTCAAAGTTCAGCAACATGATTCCAGAAATGCATACCTCTGCCATTGTAGTTTGGGTCTTAGCTGGTATTTCAAGAGGCACTCACCACGGATTACAGGCAAGGAGAATTTAGCCAGATCCTCCTAAAAAAGGTTTAAAAAATAGAATAAAGAAAAGAAAATCCACAGAATGCCAATTAATAAAGAATAATAATAGATATTCTACCTTGCAATTGTAGCTGGTAAGCTGGGGAAATATGTCTGAGTCAATAAGGTTGAGCTGAGTTTGAATCTTAAGGCTGCGAAGATTGTGTACAGAAGTACAATTTTCATTCAAGATCAGGTGCTGTGTCTGAGGGCCAAACCTGGAAAAGAAAACTAATATGTAAGTAAGAGAGATGGAACTAAAGTGAAATTAAAAGCCTAGAGTATGAAGGAAAGATATATAATATGAAAGGAGACAAAGTAGAGAAGTAAAGAGTAAGTTCAAATAAGAGGATCAGAGGGAATAGGGTAAAATAAGAACATAAAAGGGGAAGACAGAAAAATGGGGAAAGAGGAAGGAATAGTTGAATTTTCACTATACTGTACAAGGAAAAAGTTCTGAAAACAAAGAATATATGTGTCGCTTTACGGTAGAGGAGGGTCTTGATTCTAGCCAACACTGTAAACCTGCAGTGGAATCAACAATGTAGAAGTCCCAGATAAAAGGAAAGTTTACAATTCAGTCATTGAAGTCTTTCCCAGAAGACAAATTAGTTTAGTCTAGCAGTAGTCTAACAAAATTCCCAACCAGGGACAAGCCAATGGACCAAAACTTGAGTTAGGAACTTGTAGCATTCAACTTAAGTAGTGAGCAGAGAGCAGACTACATCACTCTGGAAGGAATGAAAATTTGTAGCCTGTAGCCTGAGTAGTGAAAGCAGCAGAAAAAGATGAGGACAGAAACTCAGGAAAAGCATTCCCTTTAGAAGTATGAAGAGTCCAGAACTAACAAAGTTCAAAGTCAAGAAGTAGGCTGAAAGAAAAAAAAATAAACGAACAAAAATATATAATCACACCATGAAGAGTCATTATAACAACTTGAAACTCAAGTCACAAACCCAAACCACAAAAGAGAACAACTTGAAAACCTAACAACAAAACCTCAAAGTAAAATGCTCTTTGGGGAAGAAAAAGATCAGAATACCTGAAATAGTTACCAAGAGCTAAAAAAAGAGACAAAAGATAATCTTAAAAGACCAAATGAGAGCATTAGAAGAAGGTTATGAAAAGATAATAAACTTGGAACAAGAAGTATAACACTTAACCAAGAAAATAACTACTTGAAAATTAGAACTTGATGAAGCTAAATGAGGCAACTCTCAGCAAAAAAACTAAAATGGAAAACAGATCCAGAAGAGAGAATTTTCAGAATCAATGGACTGCCTGAAAGTCATGAATAAAAAAACTCTAGACTGAATTCAAGAAAGCAAAAAAAGTCCAGATTCAGATACTAAGATATCTGAATCTGATTAAAAGAAAAAAAACTAATCAGAGAGAATTTACTTGCCTACACACGAGTCATAATCACAACATAGCAGAGATCTTGCTATATGATTTTCCAGACTGTAGAAGATTTAGACTTATTTAGCTAGCAAAGCTACAGTGGGGAAAAAAGGATATTTAAATATAGGACTTCAAAACATTCCTACTGATGACCAGAAATGAACTGTATAAAAGAATGAAGAAAGCAATGAAAAAAAGATAAACATGAATGAACAATCATAAGGAACTAAATAAGGCAGTAGATTGTTAACATTCTAATATGGAGAGGTGATGGATATAATACCTCAAAACCAAAAGAAATATACTGGGAAAGGGGGTGAGGAAGAGGAAGAATGGGGGAAATTATTTTACATAAATGGGGCATACAAGTAGAAGTATATACAACAAAGGAGGGGGAAAAAGGGGGGCAGGCAACACTTGAACCTCACTCTCAAACTAGTCAAAGGAAGAAAGAAAATAATTAAACATATAGAATGTAGAGCTACATATAGAAATACATTTCAAACAACAGAGATATAGGAAAGGGTTGTTAAAGGAAGAGGAGAGTTAAGAAGGAAGGTAGATTAAGGAAAGGATGAATCAGAAACATAACAATCACTTAAGGAGGTAGTGAAGAAGGAAAAGAATAAGAACAGGATGAAGAGAAATATACAATTAGCAATCATAACTTTGAATGTGAATGGAATAAACTCACCCATACATGGGATAGAGATGAATGAATCAGAAACATGAAAAACAACAACTTAAAGAAACACACTTGATACAAAACTAGAGGGGAAAAAAAATAAGGTAATATTAAGAAAAAGGGGAAAACAAACAAAATGGAGTAAATTTATATTCCACAAAGAAGCACATGAGAGTGTGGAAATATTTAATACTTAAGTGCATTGAAATCAACTTAAAGAGGGAAGAACAATCAGATCCATTGAGGCAGAGAATTGATTCGTGCCCTATAGAGAAGTAGAAGGGTGACAAAAGGACTGGTGGGGAGGGAAGTAACATTAGGAAAGGAGAGGGCAGGGGTGAGGGGAGAGTAGCTTAAAAAGATCCTAAAGAAAAATAAGAGGGGAATAAGATGAAAACTAAATTAGAAATACTAAAAATCAAGGGAGAAATTAATAAAATTGAAAGTAAAAGAACTATTGAATTAATAAATAAGACTAGAAGCTGGTATTTTGAAAAAACAGATAAAATAGACAAAGTACTGGTCAATCTAATTAAAAAAAGGAAAGAAGAAAACCAAATTGACAGTATCAAAGATGAAAAGGGAGACCTCACCTCTAATGAAGGGGAAATTAAGGCAATCATTAAAAACTATTTCACCCAATTATATGGCAATAAATATAGCAATCTAAGAGATATGGATGAATATTTACAAAAATACAAATTGCCTAGACTAACAGCAGAAGAAATAGAATACCTAAATAATCCCATATCAGAAAAAGAAATTGAACAAGCCATCAAAGAACTCCCAAAGAAAAAATCTCCAGGGCCTGATGGATTCACAAGTGGAAGGACATTCAAAGAACAACTGATCCCAATACTACACAAATTATTTGATATAATAAGCAAAGAAGGAGTCCTACCAAATTCCTTTTATGACACAAATATGATACTGATTCCAAAGCCAGGTAGATCAAAAACAGAGAAAGAAAACTACAGACCAATCTCCCTAATGAACATAGATGCAAAAATCTTAAATAGAATACTAGCAAAAAGACTCCTGCAAGTGATCAAGAGGGTTATCCATCATGATCAGGTGGGATTTATACCAGGAATGCAAGGATGGTTCAACATTAGGAAAACCATCCACATAATTGACCATATCAACAGTCTAACAAACAAAAATCACATGATTATTTCAATAGATGCTGAAAAAGCCTTTGACAAAATACAACACCCATTCCTATTGAAAACATTGGAAAGTATAGGAATAGAAAGACCTTTCCTAAAAATAATAAACAGTATATACCTAAAACCATCAACAAGCATCATATGCAATGGGAATAAATGAAAAGGCTTCCAATAAGATCAGGAGTGAAACAAGGATGCCCATTGTCACCTCTATTGTTTAACATTGTACTACACTAGCAGTAGCAATTAGAGAAGAAAAAAGAATTGTAAGTATTAAAATAGGCAATGAGGAGACTAAGCTATCACTTTTTGCAAATGATATGATGGAATACTTAAAAAATCCTAGAGAATCAACTAAAAAGCTAGTAGAAACAATGAACAACTTTAGCAAAGTTGCAGGATACAAAATAAATGCCCATAAATCATTAGCATTTCTATATATTTCCAACACATCACAGCAGCAAGAGGTAGAAAGAGAAACACCACTAAAAAATCACCCTAGACAATGTAAAATACTTAGGAATCTATCTAGCAAAACAAACACATGAATTATATGGACACAACTACAAAACACTTTCCAAATAATTAAAACTAGATCTAAACAATTGGAAAAACATTGATTGCTCATGGTAGGACAAGCTAACATAATAAAAATGACCATTGTAACCAAATTAATTTACCTATTTAGTGCCATACCTATCAAACTACCAAAAAACTTTTTTTACTAAATTAGAAAAAATTATAACAAAATTCATTTGGAAGAACAAAAGATCAAGAATATCAAGGGAAATAATGAAAAAACCGTGAAGGAAGGTGGCCTAGCAGTACCAGATATTAACCTATACTATAAAGCAGCTGTCAACAAAACAATATGGTAGGGGCAGCTGGGTAGCTCAGTGGAGTGAGAGTCAGGCCTAGAGAGGAGGTCCTAGGTTCAAACCCAGCCTCAGCCACTTCCCAGCTGTGTGACCCTGGGCAAGTCACTTGACCCCCATTGCCCACCCTTACCAATCTTCCACCTATGAGACAATACACCAAAGTACAAGGGTTTAAAAAAAAAAAACAATATGGTACTGGGGGGCAGCTGGGTAGCTCAGTGGATTGAAAGCCAGGCCTAGAGACAGGAGATCCTAGGCTCAATCTGGCCTCAGATACTTCCAAGCTGTGTGACCCTGGGCAAGTCACTTGACCCCCATTGCCTACCCTTACCACTCTTCTGCCTTGGAGCCAATACACAGTATTGACTCCAAGACAGAAAGTAAGGATTTTAAAAAAACAAAACAAACAAACAAAAAACAATATGGTACTGGCTAAGGGACAGAAGGGAGGATCAGTGGAATAGACTTGGGGTAAGTGACATCAGCAAGACAATATATGATAAACCCAAAGAGCCCAATTTTGGGGACAAAAATCCAGTATTTGACAAAAACTGTTGGGAAAATTGAAAAACAATATGGGAGAGATTAGATTTACATCAACATCTCACACCCTACCCCAAAATAAATTCAGAATGGGTGAATGACTTGAATATAATGAAGGAAACTATAAGTAAATTAAGAGAACACAGAAGAGTATACTTGTCAGATCTCTGGGAAAGGGAAAATTTTAAAACCAAGCAAGAGTTAGAAAAAATTACAAAATGTAAAATAAATAATTTTGATTATATTAAATTAAAAAGGTTTTGTACAAATAAAAACAATGCAACCAAAATCAGAAGGGAAACAAGAAAGTGGGGAAAAAATCTTTATAACAAAAAACTCTGACAAAGGTTTAATTACTCAAATATACAAGGAGCTAAATCAATTGTATAAAAAATCAAGCCATTCCCCAATTGATAAATGGGCAAGGGACATGAATAGGCAATTTTCAGATAAAGAAATCAAAACTATCAATAAGTACATAAGAAGTGTTCTAAATCGCTTGTAATTAGAGAAATGCAAATCAAAACAACTCTGAGGCACCACTTCACACCTAGCAGAATGGCTAAAATGATAGCAGGTGAGAGTAATAAATATTGGAGGTGATGTGGCAAAATTGGGACATAAAGGCATTGCTGGTGGAGTTGTGAATTGACCCAATCATTCTGGATGGCAATTTGGAACTATGCCCAAAGAGTTCTAAAAGACTGCCTGCCTTTCGATCCAGCCATAGCATTGCTGGGTTTGTACCCCAAAGAGATCCTAGATAAACAGACTTGTACAAAAATATTTATAGCCAGGCTTTTTGTGGTGGCAAAAAACTGGAAAACAAGGGTATGCCCTTCAATTGGGGAATGGCTGAACAAATTGTGGTATATGCTGGTGATGGAATACTATTGTGCTCAAAGGAATTGATGCAGAGTGAAAGGAGCAGAGAAAGAAGAACATTGTACAAAGAGATTGATACACTAGTAAAATCAAATGTAATGGACTTCTGTACTAGCAGCAATGACAATTCTGAGGGATTTATGAGAAAGGAAGCTCTCCACATTCAGAGGAAGAACTGTGGGAGTAGAAACACAGAAGAAAAACAACTGCTTGAACACATGGTTTGATGTGGAAGATGATTGGCGAAGTAGACTCAAAATGACCACCCCAATGCAACTATTAATAATATGGAAATAAGTCTTGATCGACATGTTAAAACCAGTGGAAATGCGCTTTGGCTAAGGGAGGGGGGGATTGAAGGAGGGGTGCAGGGGAAAGTAAAAATATGAATCATGTAACCATGGAAAATTTTTCTAAAAAATAAAATATTAAAAAAAAGTGTCCCCCCCCCAAAAAAGAAATAAAAATAAAAAGAGAGTTCAGTGAGCTGAGGGTCTATTCTGGTGAACAGGACCTGAAGGAGCACTTCTGGTTTGTGCTTAAGATCTTGGTGAGACTGTTCTTAAATCTTTCCTTTGGAATTCCAAGTGGTGAGTGTAAAGACTGGATCTTCCTAAACTTCTCTTAAGAAACTTCCCTTTCAAAAGAGACTCTGTGACTGAAGCTTTTGCTGCATCCTGGGCCTTCGGGCCTTGGCCCTATGTTCAAGGCTTATCCTTTTTCTAACTGAGGACTAGTTATATCTGCTTGGGTTAAATCAGGAACCTAAGGGAATTATTTAGTTTGTCAGGTTAATTATCTTATCTTAACCTTATCCTCTCTCTAAATTTCTTACTCTCTTATCTCTCTGTTCTCATTTGTAAATAAACTTCCATAAAAGTCATTTTGACTTGAGGTTATTCTTTAATTGGGAATTGATAATTATTCAATTCCCTGTTGACCTAGCCTTTTAATATATTCAACCAAAAATCCCCTTTTCCCCCTTACAGTAGAGAATAGAAAAGAAACTATTTCTGCCCTGCTTTTATATAATTACAGCCACAACATTTTAAACTCTTGGGAAAACTGCTACCTAGCCTTAAGGGTTGTTTTAGGGAAAGGACTTTGTACATCACAAGATAGATAGTCACATAGATTTATAAATGTATAAAATACACATATCTCTCTTTATATAAAGTATTATATTAACTTCTCTAAGCTTCTATTTCTAAATCTGAAAAATGAGCTGGATAGATCAGATTACCTCATATCTCTTATAGTTCTGACAGCCTATGAGACAACACACAAATGTTAATTTTGCTATGTCTTGCCACATACCTTTCCATCCACTGCTGATATCTGCTATCCTGCAATACTGATTCTGGAGTCATGTGAACAACCACAGCTACATGGGTCTCAGACTCTTCTTCTTGATACCTAAAATTAATAGTAATTTAATGAAAACAGTAAAACAAGTACATGTGGCACTCAACTGAGATTGGAACAAATCATATTCTCCTATGGACTAGCTGACTTGAGTCAATTTAGCCACCTACTGCAGCTACACAGTGGGGCTTTTTGCTACCATAACCTCTAAATATGCTCAACTGAAATGTCAAGTCAGTACCCAGGGAATTTCCCTAAAAGGTATAATAAGGAAACTTAATTTAGCTGCCCTTCACTGTAACAGCTTAAGAATCCCTTTAGTTTTGATATCTTTAACTGTGTGATTTATAGTAAGAATTTAGTCTCAGGAAAAAAGTCTGTGTATGTAACCAAAATAAGAATGTAGTCTCAAGATAATACTTGCATTATAATTTAAAATGTATGTTATTATATTAATCATAAGTCACTATGTTAATCATAAATGTGTTAATCCATTCTATATTGCACAAGCTAGCTCATGTAGGAAGTTACCAAATAAAGAAACAAAAAACAGGTCACCCAAGGACTACAGTGTCTGCAGATCTGGCAGGCCTAGAAATTACCTCAGAGTGACCTAGAAATGACCTTGGCAGGTCCAGAAATGGTCTCCAAAAGCTCTTGGAGACTTTTTTGTTGGGGGGTTGAGGACACTGATTTGCAAGATTGGGTCTCAGGTTTTGAACTGGGATGAAACCTGCAGAACTCTGGCCCTGTGATTTCTCTGCTACAATAAAGCCAGATCTTTACCCAGAAGGGTCTCCCAGCATCTTATTTTTATAGTGGCATCCCTTGGGACCTGGACCTAAACTGTGTAAAAGATTTCACAACTTGAGACATGGGACCCTTAAGTAAGTCTGGATCCCTCCCCGAGGAACTCTGGCTATGGGTTCAGGTAAGCCTCTGTTTTTAGAAGGTTTCTCTCCTTCTTCCTTTTGTGAACCCAATACTGTTATGTGATCTGTTTCATGTTTGTCTTTAAGTCTATTTGTGTTTTACAGATTGTTGAATTTTCTTTTAGCTAAAATCTAGGAAATTTAGGTATTTTGTCATGCTCACATAGGTAGTCTGGTCAAGAGTCCCCTTATTCTGAGGAAAATTGGACCAACTAGAGATGGGAGGTCCTAGGTTCAAATCTGGTCTTAGACACTTCCCAGCTGTGTGACCCTGGGCAAGTCACTTGACCCCCATTGCCTACCCTTACCACACTTCTGCTTTGGAGCCAATACAACAGTATTGACTCCAAGATGGAAGGTGAGGGTTTAAAAAATAAAATAAAACAAAACAAAACAAAACAAAACGAAACGAAACGAAACGAAACGAAACGAAATGAAATAAAATAGCACTTGCCCTAACACTAAATGATTTTTGGTTAGAGGTATCTCTCATTTTTAGGAAGGTTATGTGGCCTGAGTATTTAGTTTTAAAAATATTCCTCAAATCAGAGGAAGGTTTTTCCTTGAAGAAGGCTAGTTCCATCTAGGAGAGAGCAACAAAAAACCCGGGATCCTTCTTTTTGTATGTTGTAAGTGAGAGGCTCAAAGTTAATTTGAAGCTGTTAGATCCTGTGTGGTCCTGACTGTAACTGCATGGTATCTGAATGGTTTCTTTCTGGCTTCTTGAAGTATTTTTAACTTGGCTTGGTGACTCTTGAATTTAGCGATTATATTCCTAGACGTTGTCATTTGAGGATTTCTTTCTGAAGGTGATGTTAATTCTTTCAATTTCAATTTTATTTTCTTGTTCGAGGATCTCTGGGAAGTTATCTTTAATAATTTTATATGATGTCCAAGGTTTTTTCTTGATCATGGCTTTTAGGTAGTCCAATAATTCTCAAACTGTCTCTCCTCAACCTATTTTCTAGGTCAGTTGTTTTAACAATAAGATATTTCATGTTTTCCTCTGTTTTTTTTTTTCATTCCTTTGATTTGGCTTTTTTAAATTGTTTCTTGATTTGTCATGAAATCATTAGTTTCTAGATGACCAATTCTGATTTTTAAGATCTGATTTTCCTGTCAGTTCTTGGTTCTCCTTTTTCAATTGGCCCATTTCTTCTAATATCACTTTCATTTCTCCTTGCATCACTTTCCTTTTTTCTTGCATCATTTTCAATTCTCTTCCCCTCTTTTCCAATTGATTTTTGAAGCTTTTTTTTTGAGCTCTTTGAGAATTTGTGTCAAATCCATATTTTTCTTTTGGACTATGTTTGCTTTGCTTTCGCTATCCCCTTCTGTTTCTGTACCTTGCTCTTTGCCTCCATAAAAATTCTTTTCTTAGGTGCTTTTTTGGTTGTTTGTTCATTTTTCCTATCTAATTATAGGTAGGCTCTGTTTTCTGGGAAGTTGGAGTACCCTCCTAAACTTCATTCCTTGCTTGATGTTATTCTCAGCTTATTTTCTGGGTCTGAGGGCTGAGAGCTCTGGGAGCCCCCTCTCCCTGCTGATTCAATTGACCCCTTGAGAGGGTGATGACTTAAGGATTTGCCTCAGGCTTGGGCATTAGCTTTTGATTTCACTCTGATCAAGGGCTGATCAAATTCTAGCCACAGGCTTAGGCTCAAGTTTTTGATCTTGCAAGTATACTTGATCCAATCAGGCACACCCTTGATTAGCTTGCTTATAGCTCTGCACCGAGCTTTAGGCAGAAAGATCAATACTTAATACTTAGTACTATCAACCACCCCAAACTGTGTACTATGTCCTTATCCCAAACCCAGACTGAAAATCTTCACTTCGCTCTTGGTCCACAAGGATCAGCCCACTTCAGTCCAATTGCTCTGAGCTGGGATTCTAGGCTTAACCACTATTTGCCTAGGCTGGATCTCAAACTCTGAATGTTTACTTGAGCTTAAGTTCCAAACCTGGGATAGCAAATATGGGGAGAAAGGGATGGGGTGGCTTGCTCTTCTCTCCTTGCTACAGCCTTTTGCTGGCTCTGCTTTCCTCTCACCTCACTTCCCCAGATGATCTCTGCCTACCTTTTGGGTTTTTCTTTTCTTGAAAGTTGATTCACTCTGTCTCCTTTGGCCTGAAAGACCTGGCAGGTACAGAAATGGTCTCTGAAACCTCTTGTAGAGCGGCTGGGTGGCTCAGTGGATTGAGAGCCAGGCCTAGAGAGGGGAGGTCCTAGGTTCAAATCTGGTCTCAGGCACTTTCTAGCTATGTGACCCTGGGCAAGTCACTTGACCCCCATTGCCTATAGCTCTTACTACTCTTCGCCTTGGAACTAATGCAACAATATTAATTCTAAGAAGGAAGGTAAGGTTTTTTTAAAATTTAAAAAAAAAGAATAAAAAAAAAAACCTTTAGCTAGGAGCTTGGGTATCCCCAAGCAGGAAACTATAAAAACATGTTTTTGAAAGACAGGGTTTTAAACTGGGAGGAGATCTGTAGACCTCTGGCCCTATAATTTCTCTACCTTTAGCCAGCAGGGTCGCCTAGCATCTTAATTTTATAAAAGAATACTATCTCCTAACCAAAATTCTCTTCTGAAGTACTTTCCCCCAAGATCCCTAAGTTCTCCCCAAACCAGATTTTACGATTTTCTAGAAGTTTATCTTAAAGGAATCTGACCTTGAATAAAGATTTGCTGGAGTTTGCCCATAATATGGATGGGTCTGAGAAAGTATAAATCCATGCTATATGCATTCTTCTTCACTACCCCAAATACAAAAAAGGTAGAGAATAGAACAGGAATTCTATTTTGTCTCAGCTTTTAGACAGTTCAGATAATGTCTACATTACAGTTAACTTTAGAATGTCTCTTTCACTGCAGGAGATAAGATAAGAATCTCTGGTTTTCTATTACTATTTTAAATACATACCACAAACTCAATCTCAAGATGATTACTATAGTAAAGACAATTTCTACCAGTCTGGTCCTAATAGGCAATTTTTTAAATTTCAGTTTTTAAATGAGTATTCAAAAATGTGCCCTTGCAGATATGATAAAAATATGACATTGACTATAGTTTTTTTTTTAAATGTTTTAGATAATGGGTCTCTTGAAAGAAAGATAATCACTACTATCCTCATAAATCCTTTAAGAAGGATTAATCTGTTTTCAATAAGACATAGCAGGACATGGTGGATAAAGAGCTGCCATTGAATTTAGAAGCCGAGTTCAAGTATTAACTCTGACACATGCTGACTAGTCTCTTAACCTTCTGGTACTCTTAAAATCTATGAAGGGCACAAGGTGCATGGAAAATGTAGTTTCTTAGCCAGGAGCATGATGAAATCACAGAATGGGTTTTAAAAAAAAAAAAAAAGCCTGTATTTGGTATTGTGTTAACTCAAAGTATTTTCTCACTTAGCTAAGCCAAGAAATTTCCATACCTCCGGAAGGTGTCATTTTCACAGATAGGGTCTATGAATCCTTGATCAGGGCATTCCACCACAATAAAAACAGAGCCAGGATCTGGTGGACTACAAACCTCCTCTGGCAAAATCTATAAAATAATAATAAACAACAACAACAGGCATTTGGGTTGAAAACATCTGCAGGAGAAATAAGGTTTGATATACAACCCTTCAAAAGACAACAATCAAAATTCTCCAACTCAATTTCCATGATACTAATAAATGCATCCTTGTTCAACACCCTAGATGTTGAGCTTACAGAAACTTTGGTTGAGTTACATAAGGAACTGGAATAATAACTTCTTTATCCTATAACTAATAACATGAGTCCTCTGTTAAATTTGCAAATAACAGATTAAACCTAAAAGTATCAATAATCTATAACAACTAAGCTTGGAGCTTAGAGTGGCAGAGCCCAGGAGTTTACACTTTCTTTTAGCCCTGAAATAACTTGTCTTTTAGGCTAGGTTTATATACCTATATCTTTATGTCCTATCTCTAGAATAACCTCCCACTTAACTAGAGAACTCTACCAAAGAGTATGGCTCTAGAATGTTAATTCTTTAGGCAAAATGCAATTTCACCAGAAGAACTTTAGAAAGTAGGTGACTATACCTAATTACAACCATTGTTCAAATACACTAAACTTTGGTGGAGAAAATAATTCAACCAAAAAAATTTACTCTGATACCTGTGGTATGCTAACCAAACTGGTTGCAGAACTGTGGATCAGTAAAGAAAAATTTGGATAACATAATCCTTTTATGTTATAGGGCTAAGTGAAAAGAATGTGAACTATCCAACATGCTCATGAAGTCCCTACCCAGAGACAGGACTAAAATTCTATGTCTCAGTTCTAAGCCAATACCATTTCCCCTGAGTTCATGAAAATCCCAGTCTCACTCACCTCTCTTCCTTCATAATTGACACTTTTCCCAGCCTTGACAGCAGCAATTATAGGTGCAATGGCAGATGTACCTCTAAAAGTAAAAAAACAAAACTTCTATGTAAGATCAAGTTAATTCTACCAATAAATGAATAGAGTATGCTCCCCATATCATCTATTCCCTCTACTTACACTGGAAGCCCCAAATCTTTTGCTTTGAGCACCAAAAAACTTCCTTGTTTCATGTGAAGCTACAAATAGAAGTTGAATACAAAAAATGAGAAACCAAGAAGACTTGCTTTTAATCAATTATGTTAGAGAAAAATCCCATTCTTGCCTGATAGTAAGTAATCTTTATAACTCAGAAAAATAAGTAACAGTTCTATAAGCCATTAAATTTAGCTTAAGACAAAACCGGGAGAGTAGCAATCAGCAGTATAGCAAATTCCAAAACCCATTCCCCATTTGCCCCAGGACATAATCTAAACAAATGTTGAAAATGTAGCAGATGATAACCTAATTAGGAATTCTAAGAAAAAAAAAAATCAGCCATTTTTCTAGCCCATTATTCTCATAGAGAGAGCCATGAGAGGTTTGCACTCAGGCAGGGCAGAGTCTGGCCAAACATGCACTATATAAAGCCTTCCAATGCAGGGAGAGGATGTGAATCAAAGAAAGAAGAGGTCTCAATTATAGCATAAAAAAGCTTAAACTTTCATGTTAAGTGCAGAACAGGTGCCAATTGGGCAATCCTTTCCCTTACAAACTAGTTCTAGGTCACAGATCTAAGATAGCTTGAAGAGAAGAACTGAGACTAGGACTGGAATTCAAGGATGAGAAACAGTCATGGGGCCTAGCCTCTGTACCAAGCAAGTAATATATTCAGGAGTAAGTAGCAGCTCTGAGGATCAGAACCCAGGATCGTCTCAGTTTTAGTTTCTAGCCCAGTCTCAAACCTACAGAGGTTTGCGAGCAAGGATAGAATCCCAAACTAAAGGGAAACCTATTGTTCTACCATTTTGAACCAGCCAAGCTTTCTAATTGGATAAGGGTGGCCAACTCCAGCAGCAATCTCCTGAAACTCCAACTGGAACAAACCCACAGGCCTATTGCTCAGAATCAAATCCAAGTAAGTAACTTACAGTACACAGTCAAAAATGGAGGATGAGGGCAATGACCAAACTTTGGGAACACTGAAAGTTTGCAGGTTCCTAGTCTGAGGTGTTCCTGAGATCCTGGAATAGTGTAACACTTACTACCCAAGATAGCAGCAACAAAACCAGCCCAGATCCCAGACCTTCCTTCATAAACCTCAAAGTCTGGCTCTAACATAAAATCTAAAGTCAGGAAATTGGCTGAATGAATGAGCAAAAAAAAAACACATAAAAAGCTGTTAAAGTGATACTTTCAAGAAACAAACCCCGAAGATAATGTATTTGAAATATCCACAAAGCAAAATCTCAAAGAAAAAGCATGTTCCAAAATTCAACCAGAATTTCTCAAAGAGCAAGTAGAAAAAAAAGTACAAAAATGTTTTTCAAACAAAAAAATCTGGATGCTAGGGAAAAAAGTGGAAAAGAAACAAACTATAGAGAAGAAAAAATACAAAAGAGAATTAGTGGTTTGGCACAAAACTTTTGTACTTTCAGTTTGTTGTCAAAGCAACAAATTCCCTGAAAATTAGAACAGACCAAAGAAAAACTAAAGGACCTATGAAACAACAAGAAATAGGACTAGGCCAAAGAACAAAGGAAAAACAGGAGAAAAATATGAGGAATCTAACTAAATCAGAAAAAAGATCAAGGACAAATATTTAAGCATCACTGGATTACTTGAAAAACATGAAAAAAAGGTAACTTAGAAATCATATTTAAAGAAAACAAAAAGCAAATGCTCAGATTTTTTAGAATCAGAGGAAAAAAGCCAAAATGAAAACTCCCAGAAATATTATAGCCAAGCCAGAGTTTCCAAGTCAAAGAAAAAAATACTACAAACTATAAAAAAAATTTTAAGTATTCCAAAGCCATAGTTAGATCACCACAATTTAGAAGAGAGTCTGGAATATAATATTCCATAAGGCAAAAGATCTAAACTGAGGAAATGTACGCATACCTACAGAGTTGGGAAACAGAAATGTATTTCACTCAACAGAAAAATAGGAAGAAAAAGACAAAAGAGAGGATAACAGGAATGGGGAATGGGAGGAATCTGTCCTAAACAAAACAAAGTGAGTAAGATTAAACATAAATATTTATAGCTCTTTTTGAGGTAGCAAAGAATTGGAACCTGAGAAGGTAAACATTGATTGGGGAATGGTTGAAAAAATGATATAAATCAAATGGAATACTATTGTACTAAAAGAAATGCTGGAAGAAGGCAGCTTCAGAGAAACCTGTTCACACTTATGAATAGACGCAATAAAGTGAGCAGAATCAGGAGAATGATTTATAAGAACATAGCATTTAAAAACAAACAACTCTAATCAACCTAATGACGAACTATGATTCCAGAGGACTCAGGACATAACCAGTGCAAAAAATTATTTCAACTATATATGAAACATACACAAACACATACACACACATAAATGCATATATAAAAATGAATTAACACTTAGGTTATTTTATTTAACAAATCTACACAAAGCTATGAAATGTAGATCATACACTGAGATATATATAATTTCCAGCTCATAAGATTAACTAGATATTTAAAGATGACTTTTGTCTCTATAAACAATATTTAGGGAATCAAATTTGTGCTTTGAAACATGCTTCCCCCACAGACGTTTAGCCATCTAGGAATTCTTTTTATTTAAAATATAACTGAAAACCAATTTACCTAGATTTTAGCAAAACATCTGACATTTCATATTCTTTGGAAAAGAATGAAAGATTACCCAATAATATCATTAGATTGATTTGGAACTAGTTGTATGGCTAGACGCAAAAAATAGACATAAATGATTAATGACAACTTGTCAGGAAGTTTCTACTAGCATAACCCAAAAAATCTATTTTATATTTTAATCAATAATTTAAAGGAAGAAATGGAATAATTTATTAAAATAAATTTGTGAATAAAAGTAAAATAATAATAGATAAGATTTATATAGCACTATGTACACTGTATTAAGCACTTTATAATTATTATGTCACTTGTCCCTCACTACCATGGGAGGTAACTGCTATTATTACCCCCACTTTACAGATATGGAAACTGAAGCAAACAGAGTCTAGGTGACTGACTCTGGGTCACACAGCTAATAAATGTCTGAGGGAGGAATTGAACTCCAGGACCAATATACACTATACCTATTGTGTGGGATCAAATTGTGGATTATGCCCCAGTATATACTGATTTAAAATTAGTAATCATAGACTGGCAACTTCCTACAAAAAAATAGTGATGTTAGGTGCCTCCACTAGAAGATATCAATCTCTCTTTTTTAAGAGTAGAAGAAACCTCCCCACCCCAAGCACATATATATATATATATATATATAAATATTAGTATAGGCCTTTGATATTTCCAAATGTGACTAAAGAATTACCACCTTTTTCTTCTTTTCCCATGGGAAAAAGTAGTTTGGGTTGTCCCAATTTCTATGAAAGAAATCTCAAAACTTACAAATTATAATCTTAAATACATGTCCTAAGAAATGATTACTAAAACCCAAGAATTGTTGCAATGCTATAGCCCAAGAAATGTTTCAAAGAGTGTTTCAGCCTGAATTGTTGCAATGCTGCCTCTTGATAAATCCTTGAACAAACCTAAAAACGACTCAACTGAAAAATTGCAAATCTATTCCCATATGCTTGGAAACATTGGAGGATAAAGCTCCAAATAAAACTCAGAAGTGTTGGAAAAGATTAAGGAAATTGAACAGGCTGGGCTAGTAAGAGGTAAAGGAATTATGAATGCAAATTAAAACAACCAAAGGTTGCTTGTGAAAGAAACTGGGGAAGGGAGCTGTAGAATAGTGAAGAGGCTATTAGCCTAGCCTCAGGTTCATAAAACTTATTTCTAAATCACTAGACTACAATTTTGAATATTTTTAAAATACAAACTCAAAAGACACATCCTAAAATCCCAAAAATACTTTGCATAATAAAGACACTGGTTTCTTTTGATAGTAAAGACATGAGTTGTTTCTCTCTCACTGAAGCCAAAGGTAATTCTGAAAGGGATAGGGGAATCTTGTCCTACAAGGGATCCCGTCTTGAAGAGACCTGCTTAAGAACTCCTACTGGGGTCCTAGGCTTATTCATTTTGGAGATATTAATATTGCTAATATATTTGAAAATAACACACTAATTTCTTACTCCACACAATCCCAAACACTGGAATCAGCTTTACCACAGATTTGTAGACTTTGCAGTCTGTGTTTACACTGCATTGTGACAAGCTCAAATAAAAGAGGCAGAGGAAAAATGTGGAAAAGGAATAAAAGAATCAAGAGCTTGGTAGAGGTGCAAAAAAATTCTAAAGAAAATCATACTACGAAAAACCAGAATAGAACAAATGGTACTTTTACAATACACATAAATCGAGTAAAGAAAAGAACTTATTAAAAAACAGAATTGGCTAAATGGAAAGGAGGTACAAAAGTTCACTGAAGAAAATAATTTCTTAAAAATTGGAACAAAACTGGCCAAGTAGATGCCAATGACTCCATGTAAAAACACTGAAACAAAAATCAAAAGAAGAAAAACAGATGAAATATCTCATTGGAAAAAACCAACTGATCTGGAAAATAGATTTAGGACCCTTCCTTTCCCCTCCAAAAAGGAAAATAGATTTAGGAGAGATCAGTTACAATTTATCAGGCTATCTAAAAGCCATGACCAAAAAGAGAGCCTAGACATCATATTACAAGAAATTATGAAGGAAAGCTATCCTGCTATTCTTGAACAAGAGCGGAAAACAGAACTTGAAAGAAGTCACTAATTACTTCCTGAAATAGATTCCAAAATAAAAATTTCTATAAATATTACAGCCAAATCCCAAAACACGAAGGTCAAAGAGAAAATTCTGTAGGCAGCTAGAAAGAAACAATTCAAATACCATGGAACTACAGTTAGATTACACACGACTTTGTAGCTTCTACATTAAAGGACTGGAAGACTTAAAATATGATATTCTGGAAGGCAAAGGAAATAGGATTACAACCAAGAATCACCCAATCACTAAAAAGGAATAGAATTATTCAGTGTAGAAAAAAATGGCTATTCCCTGATGAAAAGACCAAAGCTGAAAAGAAAACTTACTGTTCAAATAAAAGACTCAAGAGAAGCATAGAAAGGCAAATAGGAAAGAGAAAACTTAAAGATATTCAAAAAGGTTAAATTTTATATTCAATATCTGTAACTCTTAAGAATTTTATTATTATAAGGACAGTTAAAAGGTATATACCTAGACAAGAGGGTATAGAAATAAGTTGATTATGATATCTCCCCGCCAAAAAATTAAAAATCTTTTTACAAAAGAGGACTGCCCTAAAAGAAGAGGGAAAGGAAAAGTAGAATAGGGTACTAGGGTACATTATCTCACTTGAAGAGGTACAAAAAAAAGCTGTTGCTGTGGAAGGGAAGATGAGGGTGTTGGAAGTGAAATGCTCAAACCTTAGTCTCATCAGAACTGGTTCAGAGACACATAATCTATTGGGTATAGATATTTACCTTACTCCTATAGGGAAGCAGGGGGGAGAATAAGGAAAAGAGGTAGAAGAAAGAGCTGATACAAGGGAAGATGAACTGGGAAATGCATGGTATAGAAATATCCTTTATCCAATAGGGAATCAGAAGGGGAAGGGAGTAAGAGATAAAGAGGGGATCGGGAATGATAAACTAGATGGTGGATTAATAGAAGTTATGTTCAAAATCAAAACAGATTTTTAAAGAAAGACAGGATTAAAAAAAAGAGAAGGGTAAACAGAAGAAAATAGGATGGAGAGAAATATACAGTAATCATAACTGTGAATGCGAATTGAATTTATGATAAATTGGAAGCAGATAAAATGGATTTGAAACTTATGATAAACTGGAAGCAGATAACCAAATGGATTTGAAACCAGTTTCAAATATGTTGTTTACAAGAGACACACTTGTAAAGATAAGAAAGATACAAAGAGGGTTAAAATAAAGGTAGCAGAATCTATTATGCTTCAGCAGAAGAAAAAAAAGCGGGAGAAGAAATAATGATCTTAGACAAAGACAAAGCAGAAACAGACCTAATTAAAAGAGATAATCAGGAAAATTACACTGGCTAAAAGATAATAAGTTTCTCTAATAAAGAGTAGAATCAAATTTATAAAAACCAATTTTATAAAAATAAGAGCCATTCCCCAAGTGATAATTAGTCAAAGGATTTGTCTAGGAAGTTTTAGAAGAAATCAAAACTATTTATCAAGAGACATATGAAAAATGTTTTAAATCACTACTGATAAAAGAAATGCAAATTAAAACTCTGAGGTACCATCTCATACCTATCAGAAATGACAAATGATGGAGGGGATAAGAGAAAACAGGTACACTAATGAACTATCAGAGGAGTAGTAAACTGGTCCTATTACTCAGAACAACAACCTAGAACTAGAATATGTCCAAAGAGCTATAAAACTGTACATACCGGGGGCAGCTGGGTAGCTCAGTGGATTGAGAGTCAGGCCTAGAGACAGGAGGTCCTAGGTTCAAATTCGGCCTCAGACACTTCCCAGCTGTGTGACCCTGGGCAAGTCACTTGACCCCCATTGCCTACCCTTACCACTCTTCCACCTATAAGTCAATTCACAGAAGTTAAGGGTTTAAAATAAAAATTAAAAAAAAAAAAACTGTACATACCCTCTGAACTTGCAATACCACTACTAATCCTGTACCTCCAAACAGATAAAAAAAAAAGAGAAAAAGATCTTTATGCATAAAAATCTTTATAGTAGCTTTTAGTGGTGGCAAGGACATTTTTGAGCAAATGATTATCAAATGGGGAAAGGTATGATTGTGATGGAGTACTATTGTGCTATAAGAAATGATAAGGGGAGTGGTTTCAGAATAATATGGCAAATCGATTGGGGAATGGCTGAACAAATTGTGGTATCTGATCTACTATTGTAGAAAGGAAAGGAAAAATGAACTGGAAGAATTCCATGTGAACTGGAAAGACCTCCAGGTATTGATGCAAAGCAAAATGAGCAGAACCAGGAGAACGTTGTACACAGAGACTAATAATACATTGTGGCACAATCAAATGATCACTTATTGCAAATAAGAATAATATGGAAATAGGTTTTGAACAATGATACATGTACAATCCAGTGGAATTGCCTGTCAGCTCCAGGAGGGGATAGGGAAGAGGGGTGGGAAAAATCATGAATCATGTAAACATGGAAAAAATATTTTAAGTTAATTAATTAAAAAAAAAGAAAAATATGGCAGACCTACATGAATGGATGCAAAGTAAAGACAGAACAATAGGGAGAGCAATGATGTGATGATGATGGTCAACTGTGAAAGACTTGGCTACTCTCTCTAATCAACAGAATGATCCAGGACAATTCCAAAGGATTCATGATTTAAAAATGCTATCCACCTCCAGAGTGTACTAATAAACTCTGAGTGCAAACTAAAATACTATTTTCTCACTTTTTTTGCAATATGGCCAATATGGAAATGTTTTAAATGATTTCATATATATAGGTGATATACTGTTTTGCTTTGTCAGTAAGTGGGGAAAGGTAGGAGAGAGGTATAGAATCTGAAATTCAAAATTTAAAACAAGCTTAACTATATAAATTCATCTTAAATATATAAGCATAACTACCAACCAACAGGAACTTGGGTAGGAACTTCATTTAATAGCTATTAGCTCAGAAAGTCTCTGAAAAAAAAAGATGAATTTACCTTACAGATGAAAGCTACAACCAAAGATGGGTCTCTGTCTTCCATCTTCCAATCATCATCTAAGGAAAAAATAAAATAAAATATTAAAAGAGTATACCATGTCATTTGATGACTTAAAGATACATCAACCAAGAAATTTAACAATATGAAGCCAGAAGAATCAATTTATTTTGATACCTATTATGACCCCCTTTCAACCCCCACATTACCTGTATATCACTCTGGATAGCGTAGATGGCCAATAAGAGCATTTTTTAAAAAGCAGTAACATGGAACATAGGTTTGAGTTTTAGATTTGGGGGACCAGAGCCAATAATGATGCCTTCAAAAGAAACAGGAAAGTTGGGAGAGCAATCTGGTTTTGTAGAGAAGATCTATTTAGTTTGGATTGCTTAAAGACTTCAAAGGGGAAAAACTTGAAGAGAAGCTCTCAAGAGAGCTATAAGTTTTGCAGTTAAGAGGACAGATGTAGGCAGTAGTTAGAAGACTTGAAATTGAATGAACTTTCAAAGAAAATCTAACACATTAGAGGAATTTTTGAATAGAGAGTATTTTGCTGTTTCCATTTTGATCATTCTTTTTTTTCTCCCTCAAACCAATGTTAACATGTTACAAGGCAGCAAGGTTGTTTAAGCTTCAATAATATACTGATAAAAGGGAACTGGGGCTGATAAAGGAAGGACTCAGGAAAGATCTAGCTCGACCTTTTTCAACAGGTATCTAATTTCTTATGTAAATGAGAAGGATCTACCTTTTTTGCACAAATTCTTTTTGTCTGCATGTCTGATTAAAATAAAAAAGCCAAAACTATCTAGGAAAGATTTTGAAAACAGAACACTCTTAGCAAGATCATATAAATGAATCTAAGCAGGAAACAGAAAGCAAGGTTGGTGTTTTTGAAGAAAAGAAATAGTTGAGATTGGATCTTTTTAAATAAAACAAGTATTGTTCAATCTTGTCTGACTCTATGACCCCATTTGGAGTTTTCTTAGCAAAGATATGAGAATGGTTTGTCATTTCCTTCTCCAGATCATTTTTTAGATGAGGACAGAGGCAAATCTAGCCAGGGTCACACAGCTACTAAATGTCTGAGACTGGAATTTGTAAGAGGGAGATTTTAGGTATTATATAGATATATATTTAAGGTGTGGCCGCCAGGAATCAATAATTCAGAATGATTCCATAATTAAAATAAACCCAAGTCAGGATCGGGTTTAAGGTAGTTTATTTACAATTAGGAAGGGTAGAAGGTAGGGAAATAGAGAGAGAGAGAGAGAGAGAGAGAGAGAGAGAGAGAGAGAGAGAGAGAGAGAGAGGCTTGTCCGGACCTGCAGAGGCCGGGACAGAGAGAGAGGGTTAAAAGGCTAATTAAACTAAATTACACGCCACAAGGCCATAGCAATCAGAGAAGCAAGAGCCTACTTAAGGTAGAGTCTGGAAAACGCCAAGGTAGGCCAAGGAAGTCAGCCTAACTTACCCACGTGACCATTCAGAGTGGAAGCAGCCTGAGGTCTTAGCCGAGACCCTTCAGCACCAAGTTCAAAGCAGGAACTGCCCCAACAGGAAGTAACCAACATACTTGAAGAGAGAGTACCTTACGTCACTTCCTGTGGGTCCACCTCTAATTCAAGTGGACAAATGGCAGCCTCTACACTGATTTGGACTGCCCAAAGGGCAGTCCCTTGTTCTTGATTTGTTACTTATTGTCACATGTGGGTAACTCATCTCCCCTCCCACTAATGGAGATGGGGATGATATCATCTCGGGTAAGTAGAGTTTTGACTATGAATGGGCCAGAGCTAGTTCCATTTACACAAATTGAACTTAGAAAGATGAGTTTTCCTGACTCCTGGTCCTGCCCTCTATCCACTTCACTACCTTGCTGCCCACAAGTAACTAGTGCTGATTTTTTTCCCCAAATAAAAAATAATAAAACAGTATGTGGTGGAAGAGAAAAAATCATATCACATAATGGACAAGAAAAACATGTAATAAATGTTTTATTTATGAATATAATAAATTTTGCTATGTCCAATACAAAAAAGGCACATCAATTTCTGACATAGCAATAAAAAACAAAGCACTGTTAACAAAATAACAATTTGCTTACAGTGCTATATATATAACCAAATTGCTTTTAAATATGCACAAAATGGCAAAATATTTGAATACTTACGGGAAAAGATAACAAAAGAAAAAATAAAATACTTAATGAGGGATGAGGTATAGACAACATCAGAATTTCTCTTTCAGATATGGACAAAAATAAGATTAAAAAAGGGAAAGGAGAGGTACCACCTTACATCTAGCAGATTAGCTAACATGGCAGCTAAGGAAAGTAATAAATGTTGGAGGGAATGTGGCAAAATTGGGACATTGAGGGGGCAGCTGGGTAGCTCAGTGGATTGAGAGCCAGGCCTAGAGACAGGAGGTCCTAGGTTCAAATCCGGCCTCAGACACTTCCCAGCTGTGTGACCCTGGGCAAGTCACTTGACCCCCATTGCCTACCCTTACCACTCTTCCACCTATAAGTCAATACACAGAAGTTAAGGGTTTAAAATAAAATAAAAAAAATTGGGACATTGCTGGTGGAGTTGTGAATTGACCCAACCATTCTGGATGGTAATTTGGAACTATGACCAAGGGGCACTAAAAGAATGATCCAACCATACTGCTGCTGGGTTTATACCCCAAAGAGATCATAAAGAAAAAGACTTGCACAAAAATATGTATAGCCTCATTCTTTGTGGTGGCAAAAAATTGGAAAATGAGGGGATGCCCTTCAACTGGAGAGTGGCTGAACAAATTGTGGTATCTCTTGATGATGGAATACTACTGTGCTCAAAGGAATAATGAACTGGAGGAATTCCATGTGAACTGGAATGACCTCCAGGAATTGATGCAGAGTGAAAGGAGCAGAACCAGGAGAACATTATACAGAGACTGATACACTGTGGTACAATCAAATGTAATAGACTTCTCTACTAGCAGCAAAGCTGAGGGACTTATGAGAAAGAACACTACCACATTCAAAGGAAGAACTGTGGGAGTAGAAACACAAAAGAAAAACAACTGCTTGATCACATGGGTTGATGGGGATATGATTGGGGATACTGACTCTAAAGAATCACCCCAGTGCAAATATCAATAATATGGAAATAGGTAATGATCAATGACACATGTAAAACCCAGTGGAATTACACATCAGCAATAGGAGGAGGGAGGGGGAAATGGAAATGTAACCATGGAAAAATATCCTAAATTAATTAAATAAAATTTTAATTAAATAAAAATTTAAAAATAAAAATAAAAAGGGAGAGGAGCTCAACTTACTAAGAAAGAATGAATTAAGGTGCTCAGATGAAAGAGGAGAAAAGGAAGGGTATGGATTAGCTTCTGTGGAGAGTGAAGCAAGAAATCAATCAAGAGGAATAAAAAGACTACTTTTTTAAGCACAGTGGTAGAAATAATCTAAATCTAGGAAAGAACTAAGGGAATAGAGAAATTAGAGGTAGTAATAAGAGCAATGAAGAAGTTTACAGAGAGAAAAGAGTAAGGAAAAATCCAATGAAAGGAGGTTTTGGGCAGAAGAAAGTGTATGATCAAGGATGTAGCTATTCCTGTGTGTGGCTGAGGTTAAAGGAAGGTATAAATCTTGGGATTTAGGGAATTAAAGAATTATTCATAGATGTTGATGGTCCTCCTGATCCAGAGAGATTCACAAGTAGACTCAATAAAATAATTAAGAAACAAATAGGTCTGGTGGCAGGAGGGTGGCTCAGTGGATTGAAAGCCAGGTCTATTAGAAGGCAGGTCCTGGGTTCAAATTTGACCTCAGATTTTCCTAGCTGTGTGGCTTTGGGCAAGTCACTTAATTCCTTCTGCCTTGCCCCTACCACTCTTCAGCCTTAGAACCAATACATAAGGATTTTGGTTTTAAAAGAAAAAGAAAAAAGAAAAGAAACAAGTCCTATCAAATAAGGCTTGAATCACTATAAGTATCTCATGTTCTTCCATTATAATACAAACTACCAAGGGATTGGTCTTTTTAATAATATATAAGAATAGTATTATATATAGACACCTAGTTGATATCACATATACCTATTAGGAGTATATGCTAAAAATTTGTTTTACTAATGTGGTGTGCAATTAAAAATGTGAAGACTCCAACCACTCAAGCCTTCACTGTTATCTCTTTATTCTAAATTATTAAAGTATATTTACACAGAGTACATTTCATCAAAGTATAGAACCCTTAAGAGTAGAAAAAAATATTATAATCTCAATTTTTCAAAGTCTTCCCCTTGAAAATAATTTCTCTAGAGAAACTAAAAATGCCCCTCATTATGGCACCTCCCTATTATATACATCTATATCTACAGAAAATATATATTTGGAAAAAGAAACTTCTTAAAGATAATTAGCTTCATTCCAACGAATCAATATCTTATAAGTTTGGGCAAATGACTTATGACTTAGTAAATTGCTTGGACACACAGTAAGTTTAAGAGGCAGTATTTGAATGTGGATTTTCCTAACTCCAAGCACAAGACTATCCACTATGTCAGTGATAGCAAACCTATGACACACGTGTCAGCACTGTCAACATGCATAGCCATTTTCAATGAAACGTGGTGTGAAGTATGGGGCCGCATGCTGAGGATGAAACATTTGCTGTAGTGTAGTGTAGTGTAGTGTAGTGTAGTGTAGTGTAGTGTACACTCTGTCCACTATAGATGACAATTCTACCTATATTAATTTACCTATTTTACAATTATACATTTTTGTTATTTAAACTATAAATATTGTGAAATTATGATTTTTTTCTCGAAGTGGCACACCACCCAAGTTATGCTCATTTTGGGGGGAATTTTGACTCACTGAGCTCAAAAGGTTGCCCATCACTGCACTATGTCATGCTGCCTTTCAGAAGAATATATTAGAGCTAAAAAGGCACTTGGAAACCATGAATTCCAATCCTCATTTTATATTTAAGTTAAAATAATGAGCTAACAGTGTGGTATGGTAGTCAAAAAACTAATACTAGGTTGTTTTAAGTGGCACAAAACCCAGAATAAGGTAAATTATAAATTGCATGCTTTGCCCTAATGAGGCTATGTTTGTTATTCAATTCTGGATATCACATTTTAGGAAGAACATTTAGAAACTGCAGAATGTTCAGGAGGGAGGCAAGGATCATAAGAATATAAGTATACGATACCATACCATGCCATACCATAGTTAGGATAAATGTTTCTTTAGAAAAAAAGATTTAAATGAGAATATGATGGCTATTAAGTATCTGAAAGATAGTCATATGGAAAAAACCTTAATATTTATTTTGTGTGGCCAAAAGGAAAAACTGAGACCAATGAAAAGAAAGTTTGAATTTTTTTAAATGTATCTCAAAATGGGAGTCATTAAAAAATAGAACAAATGCTTCTACCGTTCAAGTATCCAAAACTTTTGGAGATCTTGGTTTCTGTTCAAATAT
This sequence comes from Gracilinanus agilis, assembly GCF_016433145.1. NCBI lineage: Eukaryota > Metazoa > Chordata > Mammalia > Didelphimorphia > Didelphidae > Gracilinanus > Gracilinanus agilis. The sequence continues at coordinate 241,840,790 of NC_058133.1, forward strand.
AGGTTACTACAGGTTACAACTTCTGAGATCCTTTCCAGCTGAAATTGTGTGAGTTTTAGCAGAAGTGTCAGATGTCCTCTGAGATAACTAGAGACACTTGAACTACAATGATAATGCAAGTCAAGTATAGCATATTCATATTTTCATTTGTTTTCGGTTTTCAGTCACAGAATAATCTTATTTATGCAAAATTTTTCAGAAATTAATTTAAAGCACTAAGAAAGGTTATAGTACAAAAAGAAAAATGCAAACCCTTCTACCTATGTCCTTTGGAGAATCATTTATATCACCACCTGGAAGTTGCTGTTCACTTTTAGAAGATCCAAAGCTGGTAGGCTGATTTGGACTAAAGCGGTTAGGAGACTTTCTAGAATGCGAGGATAGCTGGTAATCACATGAAACTCTTTTACCTGGATAAAAGAGCAAGCAAGCAAATGAGACATTAAACAAAGCAGAAAATATATTTTCAATGCAGAGATATATCTCAGCTAAGAAGAGAAACATACTCAAAGGCATTAAAATTACACCTTCTAAAACTTCAGGGTAGCAGAGGACATGCAGTGCATAAATTAAAGTGCCAGGCCAAGACTGTTAGGAAGAACTGAGCTCAAATCAGGCCTCAGACACTTAATAGATTATGTAACTGAGCAAATCACTTAATCCTGTTTCCCTCAATTTCCTTATCTATAAAATAAGTTGAAGAAGAAAATGGCAAACCACTTCAAGCATCTTTCCCAAGAAAACTCTAATTGGGGTGATGAACAGTTAGATATAAGTGAAACAAGTACACAACAACATAAACTTTGTAAAGTGGGATTTGTTTGATAGCAATATAGTTCCCTGAGAGGAATTGCTTGATCATTCCAGAAAACATTCAGAGCAGAAAGAAGTTTATCTGCCCTCAAAGACTTCTTCCACATAATCATGGTATCCAGAGATAAAAGGGACTTCAGAATTCAGCTAATCCAATCTTCTCAATTTATAGAAACAAAACTAAGTGGCAGTATAGAAGCAACTTATCTGAGCTCCCACAGGTTGTAATGAACAGAGGCGGAGCTTAAACTGTGACTTCCAACAGTGAATATGTCATTATGCCTCTCCTAGGCCTACATGAAATTTTCATATGGTGTCAAAAACTTACAACTTTGTCAAAAGTTTTTCTTCCTGAATGTTATAATTCAACCTAAAAATACATACCTGAGAAGGCAGACTTATTTTAATATTCAAAAATCTGTGATTTCATTAGTTGGAGTACTCCCTTCCACCAAATGATCATAACCTTCTGTGACTAGTATTTTACTGAGGTACTGAGGTCAATCTGGTAACAAACATCTGTGTAGAGGGAGTTTCATCCTCTCCCCCGCCTGGACTGCCAACCCAGTTCATCCCATTTTTCACATGCCAGCTCTATGTCCAAAAACATAAATAAAAGAGTATGGGTGGACCCCACCTGTCTCTCTACTTCCTTGAGCAGGCAGGTGAGATAGACAGAGAACCCTGCAGGATGAACTACATGTGGTCAAACTTAAGAGTAAGAAAGAGACTTTAAATGTATGTTCATCTACCTTTTCTATTTCAAGGGATTATTAAACTTTATGGAAAAAAAGAACCTGGATATATTAACCTCAATCTAGCACATCCCTGATTTAGCTACACTGGTAAATTGATAGGTGTGTAGCTCGTAACTAAGCTTCCAGTTAGATAGGAGGTGCAAGTACCTGTAACTCTATTAGCATCTCTTTCTAAAAGCCCAATACTGACTTCCAGGGATGGAGAAAAGATAGCAGAGTAAAGAAGAGAACCTCAAGGTCATCATGAGAATCCTCTCCAACAAATATTAAAATAATGCCACAAGAGGAATAGTGGAGAACGAACAAGGAGATAGAGAAAACAACTTTCAAGAAAAGAAAAACCTAAATGGTAGGCGGAGAACATGAGGCTCTAGAGTGAGAGGGGAGCATATCCAGAAAGACTATAGCAAGGAACAAGTCAAGAGCAGCCACACACCCTCACCCAACATTTGCTGTTTGAGTTTTGAAACCTAAGCCCAAAGCAACACTCAGACCCTGAGACGCTACCTGGGCAAACATAGGTATAAGACAAAGCACACCCCTTGAGGTTTCAAATGTGTGGTGAAGTTTGGAATCCCACCCAGGGCAGTCTATGCAGAAGTGGACTAATTTGTGTGGGCCCAGAGAGAAGTCAGGAGTCCCACCAGTTTAGGGCCCCTTGGTTGGCCTAAGGGAGGGTCCAGATTGTTTTTGCTAGGAGCTCAGGGTGAAGCTCCAAGACAAGGCAAACAACTGTGTGCCAGATGATCACACAGTGATACCAAAAACTTGAGCCTAAGCCTGGGGTTAGAATTTGAGCAGTCCCTGACCTGATCAATTCAGTATGAGACAAAGAACTTATGCCCAAGCCTGAGGCAAGTCTTTGACCTATCGGGCATCTGAAGTGTTAATTGAATCAACAATGGGAGGAGACCCTCAGAGCACCCAGCCCTTAGGCCATCATAGTATCTTAGAAGAACTGAAACTGGCAGAAATCCAGAAAGTAAGATAAGAGTAGCATCAAGGAAGGACTGAAGTTTAAGTGGATACCCTAACCTCCCAGAAAATAGAGCCTACCTATAAAAAGGTAGGAAAAATGAGCAAACAACCAAAAAAACCATGTAACACTAAAGAATTTTTATGGAGACAAAGAGCAAGGTACAGAAGGCAAAGCAAACACACACAAAGTCCAAAAGAAAAATATGGATTAGACACAGATTCAGGAAGAGCTCAAAAAAGACTTCAAAAACCAATTAAGAGAGGCAAAAGAAAAGTGGGGAAGAGAAATGAAAGAAATGAAAAAGACCCAAAAGCTGAAGGAGGAAAATCAGGCCTTAAAAATAAGAATTGAGCAACTAAGATTCTAGTTGATTTAATGAAATCTAATGATTTCATGAGAAATGAAGGACCAACAAAACAAAATCAAAAGAATGAAAAAACAGAAAAACACATGAAATAGCTTATTGAAAAAAACAACTGACCTGGAAAATGGTTTCAGGAGAGACAATTTAAGAATTATTAGTCTATCTGAAAGCCATGATAAAAAAAAAAAATGCTTAGACATCATAATTCAAGAAATTATCAAAGAAAACTACCCAGATATACTCAAAGAAGAAAATAAAACAGAAATTGAAAGAATGCACAGATCACCTCCAGAAAGAAATCCTCAAATGACAACTTCCAGGAATATAATAACTAAATTCAAGAGCCCCAAAGGCAAAGAGTGTGAAGATAGAATTAATTCTCCCCTTGTCTATTTTTAGCTAATCAAATCAAGAACTTAAAAGTACCCCTACTTACCATTAAGTATCACTTACTAGAGTAAGCTCTCACCTCCAAAAGGCCACTGCTCCACCCCTTGAGCAGTGCTAGGCAAATTGAAAGACTGCCATTGGCTTCTGTGAAGAAGGGGGAATGACAAGAAGTGACGTGGAAAAAAGGAGCATAAAAAGTGTAGGAGTCAAACTAGTGGAAATGCGCATCGGCCATGGGTGGGGGGAGTGAGGGGGGGGTGGTGAAGGGTATAGGAGGAGCATGAATCAGGTAACCATGTTAAAAATGTATATTAATAAATGTTAAAAAAAAAAAGTGTAGGAGTCCAGGCATATACTAACCTAGATAATATTTTAGGGGTGCTCAAAAAGCTGACTCTTATGATATTTCTAATGATTGATTTCTGTAAACTTGAGTTAAGTTAAACCTTTACTTTGTCAAATTCTTAGCCCATCCCTGAGGCTACACTCCAGAAGACTGGCCAAGCAAGATCAATCTCCCTGACTTCTCTGAAGAGTTATTTGGCTGGAACCTATGCTCTTGGAATATACTTGGACTAATACATTTTGAGCTACTGATCAAGACCATTAGACCACCTATGTGAGATCCCATTAGTCCCTTATGTCCTAGCTGCCTGCATAGTGTAGTGTACAGATTTCCCAGACCTTTAACCTTTAACCCTGAATTGATCCCATTGTGTTTTAGAGTAGTGTGACTTCTCCAACCTCTTTTAATCTTAAATTAACTAATAAATAAGTGTTTTTTTATTCCTATTGTGTTTTTCCCTGTAGAAGTAAGGTATCCCTGGATGTTTTAGCCTAAGTGGCAGTTGGATCCCAACTGTCATTCACTCTCATTGTCACAGCCCTTTTGTATTTGGTTAAGATAGTAATACATCTACATCCTTCATTCTTCCTTCATCCCTTTCTCCCCAGAAGAACCCCTGTGTATTTGTGTTTATTTATCCACATCAAAACTCACAGAAATCACATCTCAATAGATGCAGAAAAAGCCTTTGAAAAATACAATACCCATTCCTACTGAAAAAACTAAAAAATATAATAGAAGGGCCTTTCCTCAAAATAATAAAAGAATTTGTATTTAAAACTATCAGCAAGTATCATCTGCAATGGGGATAAGTTAGAAGCCTTCCAAATAAGATCAGGTATGTGTAGAGGGAGTTTCATCCCCTCCCACTCTTGGATTGCCAACCTGGTTCATCCCATTTTTTTACATGCCAGCACTGTGTCCACAAACATAAATAAAAGGGTGTGGGTGGCCCCCACCTGGCTCTCTACTTCCCTGAGCAGGCAGGTGAGATGGTCAGAGAATTCTGCAGGATGAGCTACACGTGATCAGACTTGGAGTAAGAAAGAGAATTTAAATCTATGCTTATCTGCTTTCTCCATTTCAAGTGATTATTAATAAACTTTATGAAAAATAATAACTTGGAGATATTAATTTTAATCTAACCAGTGTGAAGCAAGGATACTCATTATCACCACTATTATTTAATATTGTGTTAGAAATGCTAGCAGTAGCAATTAAAGAAAAAGAAATTGAAGGGTTTAAAGTAGGCAAATGAGGAAACTAAACTGTCACTCTGCTAATCCCAGAAAATCAACTAAAAAACTAGTAGAAATAATTAATAATTTTAGCAAAATTGCAGGGTACAAAATAAACCCACATAAATCATTATCATTTCTATATACTTCCAACAAAACTCAACAGCAGGAGTTAGAAAGAGAAATTCCATTTAAAATCACTCTAGACAATACGGAATATTTGGGAATCTATCTGCCAGGACAAACTCAGGAATTATATGAAAACAACTACAAAACAGTTTTCACATAAATAAAACTAGATCTAAACAATTGGAAAAACATTAATTGTTCATAGGTAGGAAGAACTAATATAAAAATGGCAATCCTATCTAATTATCCAGTGCCGTATCTATCAAAATACAAAATACTTTTTTATAGAATTAGAAAAAATTATAACTAAGTTCATCTGAAAGAACAAAAGAACAAGAATATTAAGGGAAAAAAATTTAAAGGATGAGGGCCTAGCAGTACCAGATCTTTAACTGTACTATAAAGCAGTCATCATCAAAACAATAAGGTTACTGGCTTAAGAGATAGAAGAGTGGATCAATGGAATAGACTAGGGGTAAATGACCTCAGCAAGCTAGTGTTCGATACACCCAAAGATCCCAGCTTTTGGAATAAGAATTCACTATTTGACAAAAACTGCTGGAAAATTGGAAATCAGTATAGGAAAAATTGAGTTTAGAACAACATCTCAGTGTATATACCAAGATAAATTCAGAATGGGTAAATGACTTATAAAGAAAAAAACTATAAGTAAATTCAGTGAACATAGAATAGTATACCTGTCAGATGTATGGGAAAGGAAAGAATTTAAGACCATGCAGAGATAGTGAATATTACAAAATATAAAATAAATAATTTTGATTATATTAAATTTAAAAGTTTTTGCACAAACAAAACCAATGAAATCAAAATTAGAAGGGATGCATCAAATTAGGGAAAAAAATTTAAAACAAAATTCTCTGACAAAGGTCTAATTTCCTAGATATATAAGGAACTAAGTCAAGTATACAAGAAATCAAGGCATTCCCCAATTGACAAATTGTCAAAGGATATGTTTTCAGATGAAGTAATCAAAACTATCAATAAGCACATGAAAAAGTGTTCTAAATCCCTCTGGATTAGAGAAATGCAAATCAAAATAACTCTTGAGATACCACCTCACACCTAGCAGATTGACCACAATATGACTGTTAAGGAAAATAATAAATGTGGCAAAATTGGGACACTAATACACTACTGGTGGAGTTGTAAACTGATCCAACCACTCTCAAAGGCAATTTGGAATTATGCCCAAAGTGCTTTAAAAGAATGCATACCCTTTGATGTAGCAAAACCGCTAGTGGGTTTGTACCACAAATAAGGAAAAATGTTTGTACAAAAATATTCAGACTCATTCTTTGTGGTGGTCAAAAATTGGAAAATGTGGGAATGTCCTTCAATAGGAAAATGACTGAACAAATTGTGGTATATGATGGTGATGGAATACTATTGTGCAACAAGGAACAATAAAGTGCTTGATTTCCAAACAAGCTGAAAAGACCTCCATGAACTGATGTGACCTGAAATGACCATTACACACAGAAACTAAAACACTGTGGGACGATCTTGTGTAATCAACTTTGCTACTTTTGCAAGGCAAGGATCCAGAACAATCCTGAAGGACTTATGAGAAAGGAAGCTATCCACATTGAGAGAGAGTTGTTAGGACAGAAACTCAGAAGCTAAACATTTGATTTATAACTTGTTTATATGGGTATTGGATGTAGGGTTTTGGTTTTTAAAAGATCACTCTAGGGGGCAGTTGGGTGGCTCAGTGGATTGAGAGCCAAGCCTAGAGACGGGAGGTCCTAGGTTCAAATCTAGCCTCAGATACTTCCTAGCTGTGTGACCCTGGGCAAGTCACTTAACCCCCGTTGCCTAGACCTTACCACTCTTCTGCCTTGGAGCCAATACACAGTATTGGCTTCAAGACAGAAGGTAAGGGTTTGAAAAAAAAAATTACTCTATTACAAAAATTAATAATATGGAAATAGGTATTGCGTGATAATACATGTATAACCCAGTGGAATTGCTTGTCAGCTCTGGGAGGGGAAAAGGAAAAGAGGAGGGAAAGAACATGAATCATATAACCATGGAAAAATACTTATATAAAAGTAGCTAATTAGTTGTAACATGGCACTAAATTAAGTACAACTAGGTGAGGAAGACATTATCTATATTGTTAAGATATCAGAATTAATTCTTCAACTTTATTCAGTTCTCACCAAATAGATAAGACCTGTGAAGTGATAGAATATTTACTTTGAAAAAAATATTTCATCCAACTATCTCCATTTTCTTTGCTGTATAGATAAAAAACAAAAAATAAAAAAGTTCTACATATATTGGCCCAGCTTGATCCTTCAAAGTACTCTTAAATCCAAGTTATTTTAAATATTATGGTCAGAAAAAACCTATTACTACTGTCAAGATAATTAGCTGCTAGCCTAACAAAACCTGTTTTCTTACACAACCTTTTTTATTCCTTTTATGCCAAGTTCCCAAGTTCCACTGTCAGGAGTTTCCTTACTATTAACAAACACCAATGTTTTGGCTAATGCTACTCTTTCCAACTAAAATGCCTTCCTCTCTGCATCATGTGTTTAATGAAGGTTTCTCAAGTCCTGAGGCAATATAAAGAATACCTGATTTGGACTTTGAAGTCCTGGATTCAAATCTGTGTTCTCCAACTTAAGTTCTATCTAGATTGCCCTGAGCCCGAAACCCACATACCCTCCCCTACTAGGAAATAAAACACTCATACTCACTTTGTATAGGCACCTGAAAAACTGTCATTGTATCATCTTTATATTCTGGAGCAGAATGAAGTCGTACAGCTATGTGACATTTAACAAAAGGCACAAAAGAACAAATTAGTCACAAAGGCAGTTAATTAAGATTAGATCATAAAACAATCCCACTGTTTTATAATGATCCAGTTATTGTGGATTTGTTTTAATAACTTTTCATAATTTTTGCCTTTTATTTTGGGCTAGACCTGTTTTGGTCTAGATCTGGTGCAGGGATCTCTAGACTGGGAAATTGCCTCAACTAATAGAAATATGCATTCTACAATTTTATAGTTAGAGTACTGACAGTTTAGGTGATTTGTCCAGGGTCACAAAACCAATACTTGTGTCAGAGGAAAAATTTGAACTCAGTGTTCCTCACTATGAAGAATGAATTCTAATAGTTTTAAAAAGACAATTCAGATAAAATAAATTATTTTCATTACCATTTTCTATTACAAATAGAAACTATTATTTCTTTAAGTATTATATAGCAAAAGCAATTCAATGTTTGCTGTCTTATTCCTATTCAATTGTTTGCATTGTCTTTACAACTAAAATATGAGCTATGGAGGGCAGGGACTAAGTTTTGCCTGTCTTTGTATCCTTATCACTTAAACAATGCCAGGCAAAGAAGAACAAGAGCTTTACTGACATGACTTGACTTAACCTGTGTTGAATAAGACTAGAGGATTGAAGAAAACGTTTTGAAAATATCATTTATGTAGCATGACATTTCATGAGATTTGACTTAAAGTTAATTTTTATCTTAAGGCTCACAATACAGTAATACTATGTAGGAATAAAATAGTAGATAAATCATGGCTGAACACATACCTAAGTTTATTCCTTTCAATGGACCAGAAAATACTTTGATAGCTTCAAGGTATTTTTCCTAGAAAGAGAGAAGACATTCTATCAACTCTACAAGTTGATTCACATCTGATATAAACAAAGTTCCCACAGACATTAGAAAATGCTGCCTTCCTCACAGAAACTTATTATAGTAACTAGTATCCAAAGCTACAAAGTTAGAACACAGAACCTGTAATCTGAATGACTAGAAACCTTCTCTTCAGAAAAATTCAAGTAAAACTGTCAGGAGGAAAGAGGCCAGGTCAACAAGGTATTTCTAATTTGGGAATTATTCTATACAGTATATGCTTTGTAAGAATAGTCCTAACATAAAATAACTGATATTTAAGGTTTATAGAATTATAAATTGTTAGAGCTGAAAAGAACCCCAAAGAAACCTCTTAGAATGATCTGTTCCCTTTACTTTACACATAAAGAAACTAACATTAATGGAATCTTAAGAGACTGGCCTATCTAGAGCCAAAACTAGAACACACATCTAAGTCCTAGTTAAATGTTCTTTTCAAAACATTAGCTGCTCGGCTCCATACCACATAGTAACAATCACTTCTTTCCTGGTATTTAATTGGCTCTCCCCAATCTCTTTAGACCATGGCTACCCCATTTCCTTTGTCCCTCTAGCCTCCAAATCCAAGGAGACAGTTGAGCTATTATAAGAATTCACATTTGTCAAAGATTTCCTTTTAACAGATTTTTAGATGTGTGTTTTTTTCTTTTAAACAACTCAAACTTACCAACTGCGGTGGTCCAGAAAGGACACACTTCGGAAGCCCAGTTTCCTTTAAAGTAAGAATCATTCCTAAAAAGAAACAAGATGAATGTTACAAAATTACACATCTCTGACATTTCTACCTGAAGATACCAGTGGTGGCAGTCTCTCAGATCAAGACTTATCTTTAAAAATTAGAGGAAACCACCTCACTTCATTTAATTAGCTCTCCTCTTATCTGCAATCCATATTCTAAGAAGGAAACAAGGAAAATTGGCAGCCTGGATGACAATGAAATTTTGGGTGAAAGAGATGAGTAAGAAAAGTGTGGGCAAGCATCAGAAATTTTTCAACTGCACACCAAAAGTAGCAACACTTAAATATTTTGGTTCAGAAGTGAAAAGAAGTGAAAGAATTTAACATTCACCAGTAAGGATTAGAATGGCAGTCAATAAATACGGGGAAATTCTATAATTTTGTTTGGGATCAATCTCCTGATATGGAAACTTAAACCTCTGAGGCATTGACCCAAACCATAAAGGATGAAGTTCTGAGCATGGATGCAACAAGACTTGCGTTCAAGGCCAATGTATCTAAAATCATAAGCTGCAGAAGGTGTAATCTGCATTAGAATAGGAACTAAAGAACTTATTCTACCAATATGTACAAATACACACACATAAAACTACAAGATACTCAGAGTAAGGCGATAGCACATGTCAAGAAAGTCAAACTACCCACCATTATTGCCCCTCAGATTCAGATAGCCTAAGATCCTAAAACCAAGAGCCATGAGAGTATCAGGGCCACTCCTCCCAATCTCCACTACAAGACCACTGGCCAGTTAAGAAGATACATTACCATCTACTTTGTTGTTACACTTTGAAGAATCACAGGAACTCTACAGATGATTTGTGAGTCAAATCTATGTGTTGTCTTTATCATTACAATATGAGAGAGCATGGACTCTCATTTTTCTATCTACATCTTCAGTCTTTAGCCCAGTGCTCTGGAATAAAATGCTCTGTAAATGACCCATGAAGAGTATATATATAGTTAGTAAATATGGGTTGGATTTTAATTCATCACTTTCTACCTCCAAAACCAGAACTCTACTATAGCTCTTAATATGCCCACAAATGGGCATATTTACCATGAGTTACAACTATAACTCATATGTCATCTTTTCTAATTTCCTGCCATAAATCTTTTGTTCAGCAGCAAAACAAATGAAACCAGCAATAAATTCACAGAGTTGGACCACTGATTAAATATGACTCCTTTCTAAATCACATATATTTTCACAGGTTTTACTTACCATATCAATGATGAATAGGCTAGAAAGGTTTACCTAAATTGTCATGGTATTCTGAATATCTCAGGTAACTAACAATTATTTTTTGAATGGATGAATTAATATTGTGACAAGAAGTGATTGGAATTTAGTTAAAATTCTAGGCATTCCTTCCCAGTTCCCTGATTCTAAAAGAAAACTCACCAGACAAACCTCCAACATTGGACCAGTGCATTCGAGTTAGGAAGATATTATCCAAGCGAGCAACCTTCAGTCTGTAAAATAAAACAATGGAATGGCACATTGGTCTATTTCTTTACAGAATTCCCTTTTTTTCTCACAAAATGATGTCACTTTCATTTATTCCAAAAATCCTTAGAAAGAACAAAATCCAGAATCGACTACAACCTCAAATGGAAGACAAACTTACTTATGTTCCTGCATGATCCTTTGGACACCTTCCCCACAATTGAAAAGATACCTACAAAAATATAATGCAAGATATTTTAGTCAGTGTCAAGAGTTTTTAAAGCAGAGAATAAGTGTCTTATTTCCATTTCAAAAGGAAAAGCCTCTTCCCCTTTTCCCAATTTCTCTCCTAACTTCCATAGGGTCTGGTTTTAAAATTCTATTCCTTTCTGCTCAACTGGCCATCATAAAACTGTAGAATTAGAGCTGGACCTCACATAGTTCAGCCTTCTCTTTCTTATAAATAAGGAATTGAGGGGAGGTGGGGAGGTGGCTAGGTGACTCATTAGACCGAGAGACAGGCCTAGAAACAGGAGGTCCTGGTTTCAAATTTGATCTCAGACACTTCCTCCTACTTGTGTGCCTCTGGACAAATCACTTAATCTCAACTGCTTAGCCTTTACTGCTCTTGTGCCTTGGAACCAATAAACAGTATTGATTGTAAGATGGAAGGTAAGAGTTTAAAATAAATAACAAGTACAAGCAGGTGAATGTGCTTGCCCAATGTCACAGGGGTTGTAGAACAAAATCATTGAAATTAGGTCCTCTGACTCCAAATTCAGTACTTTTCATCCAATTACGCGGCCTTAAAAGAGCTAATTTTGCTACTCCACTTTCCCTACTCCAAATCCTCGGATTAAGAGATCGAGGTGGTCAGAAAGGAAATGAAAATCCACACTAAAGGACACCGCCCTTGGGAACTGTTCCACCTTAAAAAGGACTTTGGGGCCAACCTTTCATTTTAAACATAAAGGAGCCAAAGGGAGTGGCTAGCCACAAGTCTGTAAGAGATAGGACTGCAAAGCAAAGACTCGAATTTAGGTGCTCTTTTCCAGTCCTGGACCTTGTCTTCATTGGCCAGCCAGTAGAATCGCACTCAGATAAGAACTGGGAAAACCCGACAGAAGAACGTGGGGGGGGGGGGGGGGGTTTGGAGGAAACGAGGGAGAACCAATAAGAAGAAAGTGGATCAAGGCTGAGCAAAAGACGCACCGATTAAACTCCGAGAAGACATAAAGAGCCGAGCCCGCGTCTCGCGTTCCAGCCGCCACCACCTGCAAGTACACTGTGCTGGGTCCCGCGCGCTCCCCGGAAGGACCACGCTTCTCTCGGGTGCGCAAATGCCGCAGGGGGTCCTTAGGCGGTCGCGGCCGGCGGGCAGGGCCTTGAGACATAACTCTGCCAAACCGCACGCTCCAGCAGGCCCAAGGCAGCCACAGGGGCCACATACAGCAACGAGAGGCCCGGCCCGTATCCCGAAAATGAGCCGAGTTAACACGCCTTCTCCAAGCCGGCAGTGCGCTTCCCAACACGTGAAAGAGGCGCCGCAGCTTACGTCAAGATCTAGGCCAATAGATGGCCGTAGCCACACTCAAACGCACAGGAAAGTCATCCTCACCAATAGGAAAGAGAGTAGTCTCTGATCATGAGAGAGAAGGGAAAGGCTAGAAGTGGCTCAGGCTTTCAGATCAGATGCCCAATAGGCTACCAGGTCTAATTGAAAACGTCACGTTTGCGTGGACCTATCGGGAAGCCCAAGAGAGTGGCCAAGCTTTGCTTCCCTTAAAACTGTTTCATTTCTGACTTTCTTAACTTTTCTCTTTAGTATTTTGGTGGTCATTTAGGTCCGGTCTTAGAGCAGTATTTTATAAGTACACAATGCAAAATACATAAGATTACAAAGAAAACCAATCATATTGAAATGCAGATATTACGATTAAGAAAAATAATAAATGCATGCATCTTAAAGTTAAGAACCCCTGAGGTAAACGAAGCTAGTACAGATAGAGGGTCCAGCACCTAATTCTCGGGTTTATTAACATTAACTTCTTATTTCAAAATATATCCAGACTGTTGTAAATAATAATAATGATTCACACTTACAGTATCATAACAATACCAAGGACTTATTTCATCACAACCTATATGATAGGTAATATGCATATTTTTTTCCTTGCCTTACATATCAGGAAAGGGAAATCAAATAACTTGACCGTGTTTTTACAGATAGTGTCAGAAGCAGGACATGAAGGTCTCCTGATTCTTCTAAGTCCAGTGCTTTTTCTTAAATAAGACTGATAAATAAATTGTTTTTTGGAAACTTAAGATGTGAAAGATTCCCTTCAATGTTGCAGATCATTACCCATATATGCCTTCTCATTCTATCTATCCATTATATTCTTTACCATTATTCTGAAGATCTTCCTCTCTATCAAAAGCTCTTAACATCTTTTCATGTCATGCACCCCTTTGGCAGCCTAGTGAAGCTTATGGCTCACTTTTCTGAATGTTTTTAAATTCATAAAACAAAATGGGTGGCAGATCCCCAGCCTCCCTCTTGAAGAAGAGAAAAATCATTCCATCACTGTAAGTGGGGCAAAATAACTCTCCCAACTGGTCTACACCATTCCATTGATTTCCAAACCCCTCTTTGCCAGAGAAATGAGAAAAACCATTCAGTGAAGTTTCCAGTCTAGTTTCTACCTTGAGGAAGGCAAATAATGCCATTTAGAAAAGGTCATTTTATAAAGTTTCAAGTCTAAAATTGTAGGCATCTGTCCCCTACCATGAAATGCCTAAGAACTTTAGAGAACTTCACCCTAAGGCTAAACCTTTATGGACAATGGAACTATACCTAAACTCATTCTTCAAGGATTAATATAATAAACTCCCCATGGTCATACTCTCTCTTTCCTAATGACTGAACAACTTGCAGTCATCATTCAGAACCTAGTCTAATCTAACTCCCATTCCCCTAGTCAACCTGAATTACCAGAGTAGCAATAATACGGATCTTTGAAGCAAAAATATCACAATCTGAGGTCACCACAGGGAGCATAAAGGAGAGTGGGGAAAGAATTTAAATACATTTCAACAGAGAGGGACCCTCATGAAAGGACAGCCTTGAAAAGTAGTTTCATAAGGTGTTTTGGATAACAACCTAAAGTCCATAGAGAGACTCTGGAGGCTCCAGGAACGTTCATTTCTTAGTTTCCTCCTGGAATGAACTAAGGTCTGTTTTTGGAGGGAGGAGGGAATGGCAGAAGGTTAAAGCTATCTATTTTACTTCATATAAGGGATACATACACCCATGCCACTATTGAGGGACCTTGTCACACCTTTTTCAAAGAATAGTAAGGCGGAAACAAAAACTAGAAAGATAGAAAGAAGGCTATGAAAGATGTTGAATGCTAAACAGGATTTTATATTTCATCCTAGAGGTCTTAGGGAATCAGAGATTGCTACTCTGCTCTTCTCAGAGAGATGGGATACTGTACTAGAATCTACCTGTCCCCTTAAATGTTATTATTCTGGGAGAGATTTTTAAGATTAAGCTAACTTGTGATCACTGTTTCATTACTGGGGAAAGGAAGAAGCTCTATATCCAAGACCTGAACCATTTTCTACCAAATATGATTTCCATAATGCTCAAATATATCAAACAGCCAAGAAACCCATTTATTCAATTATAGTAAAAGAGGAATTAGAGAAAATATTCATTGGATATATACCAGACAACACAGAGTGAAAAAGTTCTCTCATTGAGAAAGAGATAACAAACCAGGAGAGATTCCTAGATCTCACACAAAGGGAGGTTTCCCAAAGCCTCTAGTGTAGCAAACTGGAGAAAAAAGACATGAAGGAGGCTGCCATGTGTTTTTATGTTGGCTTCTTCCCAGTCTTATTTTCCCCTTCAGGAGCCTAAAGTGGGGTTAGCTTCTTCATCTTCTCTCTTAAAATTGGAAGCCAAAAGCAATCAAAGCAACTATAGAGTTCAGAGAAACTTGAAGAAGACTAGAAGGCTGAAAAAAGAGAAGAAAATTCTGCTCTCACCAACTCTACCCTGCTACTCATGCAGAACAGGGCATTGATCTTGAAATAGGTAACTGCCTTCACAGTGTAACACAAGGGTGACACACACAACCAGGACATACCCACACACCCACAAGTGACAGGATATACAGGATAACTGAGATCCTACACAAGGGATGTGTGAGTTGAGTAAAAACACATTCTTCGGTGAATGACAGTTGGCCGTTTCTGGTCACCATTCAAGCTGGGGAAAGACAAGAGTGGAAGGCTAACTTTCTGTGGGTTATTTCTTGTGTTTGGAGGAAGGCACAGGAAGTAAAGTAAAACTGTTTATTAAGAGCTTACGGTTTAAGTATAGAGGGAATGAACAAACTAAAACTATTTATCTAATGGGTAAGTTCAAGGACTAGGAGGTGGGACAAAACTACACTAGCTCTAAGTTCAGGCTGACAGGTCCAGCCTGTAAGGTTAGGAGTGAATGTGAGTCTCACTGCAGGCGTCCACTTCTGTTCCAGCAATGTTCACAGCCACCAGGAGTCACAACAAGTAAATCCACAAAAGGGGTAAAGTCAAGGAGCTGAACTGGTTTGATATATGCAACAATCAAACCAGATTCACTGCTCAATTTGATCTTTTCCAGGGTAGATGGGTTTACAGGAGACAGTTATTTTTCTGGGCTCTTCACCTCCAGCAGCTAAGAAAAACCTCTAACTGCCATCAGTTGCATCCAGAGAGTCTCTCAGAAAAGAAGTCTTTCTCCACTGTTCCATGCTATGCTTGGAACATTTCAGCACTTGACTGTCAGCCATCCCAGTTAACTTATGCCTATTGCTAAACTTTCCCTAATTCTCTTATAACAATCTCCATGAATGAGGAGAGAGTCCCATAACAATGGGCTTTGGGACTAGCATTATATTCCTTCCTGATCTGAAATTCTTTGCAGTTCCTTGCAAAAATCAGCTGGGACAAGTCCAAAATCTTTTAGTATACAGTATAAACACAAACACCAGTACTTTAAAAGACTGATTTCTTTGGTGTCCCAAGTAACCAACCTTTAGAACTGCTGAAACTGAAATAAAATATATATTAGCAATACATGCAGTAGACATGATACTATATACAAAGCATCACTTTGGAAAATGCGTGTGATATTATCTCCAATGACAACATGCCTCACTACATACTGAACACACAAAAAATGCACATTTCAGAAGTACATGCATATTCATAGTACATAGCAATCAATCAAAATCAATAAGCATGGCTAAAAAAAGCAGAGCTAGCTAGCTGCTACAATAATACTATCAGTTGGTTGCATTTGTCATGTCTGCTATGTAGTCAGGCATGTTTTATATATGTTGTTACAAATAAAATTAATATAGATAGATATATTTGAGGATATTATGGTTTTATTAACAGCCATATTGATAATTAAAAAGAACCATGGAATGGACTAGTCTATTTTGCTTCCAAGTAATACCTTCTTACCATCAGTGAAGTTTGGGTACTTTGCAAACTTCCTAATATTGGTAGACATTAAGTACAGTTTAATGAAGAAGATTAATGGGACTGGTGGAAAAAAAAAAAAAAAAAAGAGAACCACGTGCCTGCTAAGATCTTATTCAAATGCCCCGCCATTACCTCTGCCCACCTGGCTTGTTCAGCAGGAAAGAGAGCATCCCAATCAAGTTCTGAGACGTTATACTTCTGTCTACATAATCACACTTCCTGCCCACCTGTACTACACAAGAGGAATCATGGGAAATGTAGTTTTCAAGTCCTCTAAACATCCACAGAAGTTTATATCATGGATCTCAATATTAAGACCCCCAAATTTCCAATATCACTATATATATATACACACACACACACAAACACAAACACACATATGTATAAATGCTAGTTGATAGTGTTATTTTCATATCTGTGTAATCTGTAGGTAAATATATGTAGTTATATATGTATATGTGTATAATTAACATTATAAGCAATAATACAACAAAACAATTACAAATAGATATTGTTATAATAAAAAATTGTCAAATAAGCTTACTCAAACATGTAGTAATTCATGTGTATAGAAATAAACATATAATCACATTCAAGACACATTTCACATGGGAAATCACTAGTATTATTGCATAGAGATATATAATTATAACTTCAAGTTTATTGAAAACAACATAACTTTGCCTAATGATTGGTCTATTAGGCTTAGTTCTCCTGTAGTTCTTAGTAGTTAGCAAAGACTGACCATCAGGCCATTAGAGACTTTTGTATCTACATCTAGATTGGCAGCCATACTAGGTTGGCTATCAATATGCTCTTGTCCTATGGATTAATGCTGTACTCTAACAGTTTTTGTAGCAGTTTGGGGCAGGAAAGGAGTTGCCTCTGATATTAATTCTTAATGATTAATTAAATAATATTAATACACAGTTTCCTTCACTAATTGAATCATTTATAGTGCCCAAATCTTGATCAGAAAGTTTTTGTACAGCCATTAAACAGCCTTTGTTTTCAGATGAGTTCAATGAACTATCCTTAGTAATAGATGTTTGCAGAATATAGTAGTGATAGAGTCCCTCAATTCCTGGAGACTATTTTGTAAACAAGTAAGTTGCCTGTTATTCTCAATTATTTTGTATACATTACCTTCCATAGTTAGCTAACTTGTGAATCTCTTGAATGCCAAGATTTCTCAATATAACTTAGTCTCCTTGTTGAAGTTCTTGATGTACTCTGGTATCATAACATTTTTTTTTTAGTCAGAGATCTTCTGAGTTGAAACTGTGGCTACATGTTAGGCATTTCTTATTTCCCATTCAAATAAGTAAAGTACTGAATGAGTAGTTACATCATCTTATTCATCTGAGGTACCGTAAGTCAGGTATTTTTTCAACCAAGTATGAGCAAGAATGATATAAAACTTGTAGCATCATCCCCAGTAGAATTGTGTGCATGACTAGAAATGATACTAGAAATGTTGAATCTACTAACTTTTGGTTCTGTTTTCAAAATCCTCACAATTTGCTTGAAATGTTCAGGCTGCTGAGAAGGGTAAGAAATAATCCTAGACTTTTTAATATTAATCAAGATCAAAATTTCCTTGAATAGCTTTTCCCCTAAGTCTTTACTTTAGTCAGAGTGGATCCTGGCAGGGAATCCATATAAATAATGTAAGATTAAAAATTAATATCCAATGCTCCAAGTATTATATTTTATAAGATTTATTAATAATCACTTGAAACAAAGGAAAGTAAAAACCATCAGTAAAGAGGAGATTCCCAGACCACAAAAGAGGGGAAAGCTAGAGCAAGAGGATAGAGCTATATAAACTTACCTTCAAAACATAAGGATGTAATGTGGGGTCGAAAGAGGAATGATGAGAAATGTCGTTCAAGGGTACAAAATTCTAATTACACAATTCCCTCTGTGATCATTTGAGAGACTAATCTGCCAAATGTTTCATTTAAACATAACCAACATAACTCTAAAGATGTTTAACTAAAGGTATATACAATATTGCAGTTTCTAAAGGGAAAATACAATCATTTGGGGATAAGAGGGAAATAAAAGAGAAAAATCAATGATTACTACATTGACAAAAAAAACAATTTGGGGGCAGTCCCCTTTGGCATAAGAGTGTACATTCAAAATAAATACATTCAACATCCCACAGTTCAAATCACCACATCCCAAAGTTCACTCTGGATCTTTTGGTGCAGTGTGTGGTCTCTGCAGGCATCTTCATGGTGCCTTCTCCAAACAGTTCACTTTCTTGATTTGGGGAGGTAGCAAGTTTCTTATCCTAAAATTACTCTCAAAAGAATTTAAACTTTGCATTATAGGATAATAATACAATCCCCCCTGAGGAGGGTGTTGACAAACATAGGGATCCCCCAGGGATACATGGCTGAGTTATGAGGTATTGTAAAGGTGATTCTCTGGCTGCTAAATGACTGGCAGCTCCACAGCACAGCTTGTGGGGGTTGGGCAGTTGTTGGGGTCAGTAGCAATTCAAACCCCTTGCAGGCAAGAGCTTAGAGAGTCTTTCACACTGAGGGCCCAAGCCCAACAGCTCCTTTGGAGATGTTAACAAAATATCTTATTTGATGTTAAATATGGCTAAGATGATATTAAGCTAGTAGTGTTGATATCTCAGCTAGTTAGGGAATAATTTATGGGCTTGAATGTGTGGAAAGCGTATGAGAATTCCCAAAAGCAGGGAGACTTCCCCAACTGTCAATGCTAACAGAATGGAGGATTCTTCAGAAGTTGATGGTTTTAAGCAGCAGGATTACTACAGCTTCTTGTTACAGATAACTTCTTTACTTAATGTAGGAAGATATTAACAGAAGATGTTGGGAACGTAGGAAAGATGGGAAAGGATAGAGGATTTAGGAAAATCTAATGTTAAATCCAGAAGAGTGGGAACTAGGCCATCCCTCCTTCAGGGAAAGCCTTTGGTAGAAGTTCCATACTCAGCTTGCTTTCAGCTTCTGCTCACTGGCTTGTAGATGACTGGGCTAGTTAAACCAGATGATGATAAGTGGCTGATGTACTTCAACAATGATTTGTAGAAGTTGATGGCAATACACTTGATGATATATGTAAGCTGCAGAATGCAAGTTGTGATAGAGATAGATAAGAACAACTGGATACAGCACTGAGGATTCAGGTTAATCCCAATCCTGAAGTAGATTACAGGGGTTCAATAGAGAGTACCCAAAACCTCCCTTCACCCTCTCACCCACAGTCAGGACTGAGCTGATTTGCCTAGAATCTACCTCCTTACATAATGCTATCCCAATAGTCTTTTAACTGACTCCTGGCTTCTTTGGGGTTCTAATTCTGAACCCCAACTTGATGTTGCTTGTAGAAAAATGGCCACTTGCACAAGATGGCTACAGTATATGAATCAATTCCTAAAAGAAATCAAAAACATCAAAAATCCAAATAAAAGAGAAAAAGTAACTTTTGGATGAAATATAAAATATCAAAGTCTTATGTGTAAAAATTCTAAGTAAGAAAAAATAAACCTATTGCATGTCCTTGAATCAGGACCCTATTAAAGTGATTTATGTCTCATAAGCCTGTAGCAGCAATTATACACTTACCCATTCAGCAGCCAGGACTACAGAAAATTAACACACTATGAAAGGGGGCAGCTGGGTAGCTCAGTGGAGTGAGAGCCAGGCCTAGAGAGAGGAGGTCCTAGGTTCAAACCCGGCCTCAGCCACTTCCCAGCTGTGTGACCCTGGGCAAGTCACTTGACCCCCATTGCCCACCCTTACCACTCTTCCACCTATGAGACAATACACCGAAGTACAAGGGTTAAAAAAAAAAACACTATGAAAGAAAGAAAAGGGACTAGATTTTAGCAGCCAATGGGAAATAGCATTCTCTGGTCTGATTATATCTTTTCTTTCAGGGATACGGGAGCCAGGGTGGCAGCAAAAGTGAGGCGTTTGACAGAAGGTGGGATGGGGAAGACTTGCCTCTGACGTATGTCAAACAGCTGCAACCTCGAAACTCAAACAAGTTCAAATGCTCTTGTCTTTACTCAGAATCTCCTAAATACCACTAGGATTGGTTGGTCTCTTTGACCTTGTGCTCAATTGGCAGGTTAGCTTTGTGTTTCTTTTTGTATTGCCTTCTCTTGGAATCAGACAGAATCATTAAGCAAAATCCCATAATTTTTAATCTATGAATGATAATAGGTTTCCATTGTCTAAAGCTTTTGGGTATGCACTGACATTAGGACTAATGGACATTTTAAACTTACCCTAGTGCAAAATTAAAAAAAAAAACAACAAAAAACGCTTATACTCGTAACATGTGCTTTAAGTACAAAAAAATGAGAGAAAAAATAAAACTCAAATACTATATTACACATACAAGGGAAAAGAACAATAATAAAAATGTTTTAAAAATAAAAAATATATAGCTTACAATCAGTGACACACTGTGTCAGTAAAGAAGAGGCAGAATACAAAGGTTTCTCAACCAAAAAATGAAATCCATTTCCTTTTTAACTTGGCCATGATCCACAGTGTGAGTGCAAATAATTTTGACCAGGTAATAACTTTATAAAAGAGTAGTACAGTAATACAGCAGGTAATGCACATTCAAAGAAATACCAAAATTCTCAAAAAGCACATGAACTTATCTAAAGGTTACTAATACAAGTTTTGTCCAACTAGTGTATGGACTTTTTTTTTTTTTTAAACCCTTGTACTTCAGTGCAGTGTCCCACAGATGGAAGATTGGTAAGGGTGGGCAATGGGGGTCAAGTGACTCGCTCAGGGTCACACAGCCGGGAAGTGGCTGAGGCCGGGCCTGAACCCAGGACCTCCTGTCTCTAGGCCTGACTCCCACTCCACTGAGCTACCCAGCTGCCCCCTAGTGTATGGACTTTTATGATGGTATTGCTTGTAGTCCAAGCATAGGACAGTATAAATAAAGACAGTGCAACAGATATTTGTTGCACTGTCTTTATAATTTGTTACTGTGTTATATATGTATGTCGTGTCATTTAAAAATCACTTGGGATACTTGGAACTACATTTCCCGTGATTTTTCTTACAGGCGCGTGGTCAGTTTATCTCTATCAGCATGGCTTTTATTAAAATATTATTCTCCCTTTTGATCTCGGCCCTCATCATTTTTAATAATAACAATGTATATATATTAAACTAATTATATATTAAATATATGTATATATGTATATACATAAATATATTTGTATATAAATTAAACTAATATATAAACTTAAAAAAACAAAATTAAATCTAAAACAAATAATCAGCAAATACCATAAGCATGATAGGATACAGTCACTCATTATCAATAGAAGGTGCTTCTTTACATGTGAGCAATGGATCCAAGAGTCTTTTTCTCTAATTTTGATAGCTGTTGGAGTGGTTAACAGGACTTGGAATGGACCTTCATAGGTAGGCTGAATTCCCCCAGTGTGCTGGAAGTTCTTTATGTACACCTTGTCACCTGGGTGCAAGTCAAATCAAGTGAGAAGTCCTGCTTGTACAGCAGCTCCAGATTAATGAAGTTCTTGCAATTTGATTTTTAAATCTTGTATATATCAGGCAATAGAAGTATCTCCCCCTAGAAATGATGTATATGGAAGAGAGAAAGGTTTAGCCTGTGTAGGAGGATGTCCAAAAAGCATCTCAAATGATGAGATGTGTAGATCTCCCCTGGGCCTGCTATGAAGATAAAATAGGGATAGAGGGAGAATTTCAGGCCACTTTTTTATTTTTAATTAATTTATTTTATTTAGAATATTTTCCCATGGTTACATGATTCATGTTCTTTCCCTCTCCTCAAACCCCCTTGATCCCCTGTAGCTGACACGCAATTCCATTAGGTTTTACATGTGTCATTGATCAAGACTTATTTCCATATTATTGATGGTTGGACTAGAGTTATCATTTATATCCCCAATAATATCCCCATCAGCCCATGTGCTCAAGAAGTTGTTTTTCTTCTGTGTTTCTATTCCCACAGTTCTCGTTCCAAATGTGGATAGTTTTCTTTCTCATAAGTACCTCAACATTGTTCTGGATCATTCCATTGCTTCTAGTAGAGAAGCCCATTACATTCGATTGTACCACAGTGTATCAGTCTCTGTGTAGAATGTTCTGTGTAGAATGGGGAGATGGCAAATTTCTTATCCTGAAATTACTCTCAAAGAATTTAAACTTTACTTTATAGATTATAAAACATACATTCCCTTTTGAGGAGAATTTGTGTTTGTTTGGCACTTTGCAGGTCAACGTCTATGTTCCTTTGTGGTCAGTTTTTCCTTGATTTAGACATTCACCAAGCAAAAGTCTCATAATATTTTAATAACTAGTGGCAGGTTGCCATAGTCCAAAGTTTTTTGGGGTATTCATTTATATGTTAAGCAAATAGACATCTTAGCTTATTACCCTGTGTGTGTCTACCTGCCTCATATGTGTTTCTTGTAGACAACATATGGTAGGATTTTTTTTTTAACCCTTAACTTTGGTGTATTGTCTCATAGGTGGAAGAGTGGTAAGGGTGGGTAATGGGGGTCAAGTGACTTGCCCAGGGTCACACAGCTGGGAAGTGGCTGAGGCCGGGTTTGAACCTACGACCTCTTGTCTCTAGGCCTGACTCTCATTCCACTGAGCTACCCAGCTGCCCCTTATATGGTAGGATTTTGATTTTTAATCCACTCTGTTATCTGCTTCCCTTTTATTGGTGAGTTCATCCCATTCACATTCAAAGTTATGCTTACCACCTTTATATTATCCATCATTTTTATTTACTCTTTTAATCCTGTCCTTTCTTCTTTCACTATTTTTCTCTACACCAGTATTTTGCCTTTAATCAGTCCCTCTTATCTCCACTCTTATTTTACTTTCCTTCCCACTGCTCCCTTCTTATTCCCCTCCTATTTTTCTTTAAGTCTATTAATCTCCATCCCCCAACCTTTCCCTCCCTTGTAATACTCCCCTCTCCACACACCCTCTTCTTTATTCCCTTTCAACTTCTCTGTAGCGTAAGATAGAATTTGAAGCCGTCCAGCAGCTTCACGAAGATTCCTAGTGGGTTGGACACTTAGAAAGGGGAACCAAGGACTGAGTGAAAATGGGTTATGGGTTAAGGATTAATGGAAAGAGAAGATAAGGCGAGAATAAAGATACGCAGACACAGAAAGTTTTGGCATAAGGTAGACAGACAGCAAGTAAGCTCTGATGGTCAAGAGCTTCATGGTTAGGAGCTCTGATGGTCAAGAGCTCTCTTGCCAACTGATGTCTTGTCACTTTTATTGGGGTTACAACAGTATGGGGGGGGGAAGGGGAGAAGCCAGTGGCCTGATACATTAACATTATGAGGTAATCATCATAAAATGCAAACTGCCAAAACCTAAAACAATAAGTAGAGCTAAGATCAGGATCCAGATCTGATATGGCCTAAGGCATTTACTGATGTTTGATACCTATGTTAATTGATCATAGAAGGAAAAGTAAGGAGACTGAGATAACTGACTCTCTTCTGGGGTGTAGCCTTAGGGAAGGGCTAGGGATTTGGCAAGGTCAACATTCAATTTGACTCAAGATTGCAGGGATCAATCATTAGCAGTATAAGAGTTAAATTTTTGAATACTTCTTAAAAGAATATCACAATTAATGTATACCTGGATTGCTACAGAATTCTATACCCCAATTAATCTGGCTATTCTTCCCTCTCAGAAATGATTCCACTGAGAATAAAATTTAAGTATTACCGATCACCATTCTTTTCCTGCTCTTATAATAGTATTCTCCCCATCCCCCATGCACCTCTTTATGTGGTATACATTATCCTATTTTACCTCTTCCTTCCAGTTTTTCTTAGTACCATCCTCTATTTTTGTCTCCCCCAATTTTTTACATATCA
The DNA here is from genome assembly GCF_016433145.1 of Gracilinanus agilis. NCBI lineage: Eukaryota > Metazoa > Chordata > Mammalia > Didelphimorphia > Didelphidae > Gracilinanus > Gracilinanus agilis. The sequence continues at coordinate 241,865,143 of NC_058133.1, forward strand.
TCTTAAAAATACCTCAACCTCTGCCTTATGAAAATTTCTTCTATCTACTATAATAATGAAAATAATTTTTAAGAATCCAGATATCTTTATCAATATAGGAATATAATTAATTTGACCTTATTAAAGCCCTTAAATTCTTACCCGGGGCTTTTCTTGTTTACCTTTTTATGGTTCTCTTGAATTTTGTATTTGGACATCAAATTTTCCATTTAGTTCTGGTCTTTTCTTTAGGAATGCTTGGAAATCTTCTGTTTTATTAAATGCCCATACTTTCCCCTGAAAGTTGTAATGCAGGATTGCAGCAAAAGCTTTTGCTTTTGCAAACCAACTGTAGCAGCCTTGACAGTTAGAAAGAGACAGAACGTTGAACTAGTCAGGGGGTTGGGCTCAGGGAAAAACCGTTGGTCCCTGAGGCTATAAATATCCCTGGAGTACCAACTGAAGGGCCTCTTTCCTTTGGGGCATTTTGGACTTTGCCTGATTTCTCTGGACCTCTCCATTTACATCCTGCTATTTTCCTGGATTTCCCCATTGGGCCCTGGGAGGAAGGGTAGTTTGGTGGTTGGACATCATGGGTTTTAGCTTCTATAGGCAGGAAGGACAACCAAAATCAAGCCATCCCCTTATCAAGTGATCTGATAACCCTCAATACCTCAGGGCAGTGAAACTATCCATGACTGAGGGAGCTGGCCTCTCTCAGTCCGACCCTCCCCCCCATTCCAGCTTTCTCCCTAGCAGCAGTTACAAAACCCTAATTCCCTTTTCCCTCTGCTTACCCCTGACATTAAAAATCCCCTTTAATATTTACACAAAGAGCCTCTGGTGAATCATTGTACTAGGGCAAAGGCTGAAGAGGGAAGGAATAACTTTCCTTTTATTTCTTGAGGGCAAACCTAGTCATCCATCTTGGGCAGGAAGTGGAAAGCCATCACTTCCTGTAGACTTAAGTTTCACTGGCAGGGAGGGCCTCTTGACTCCTCCATCAAGGGACCTTAGAAATTAACAACAGAAACCCTTCAACCAGACCCATATTACTTCTGGCTGACCTAATTCTTCTTGTATCATAGAGATACCCTCCCTGCCTGAAGGACCCAGCATATTTCCTCCCAGTACCTAGTACCCTCTGTCTCTTTAGCCTGTTTGAGCAGCCCTTCATATATTCCCCATTCATTCCTTACCTTCCTATATTCCCCTATTTATTCCAACATCATCCTATCCTACTACACAACAAAGTATATAGTCAGTTTTGATAGGTAGGTGATTCTTGATTGTAAACCCAATTCTCTTGCATTCCAGAATATCATATTCCAAGTCTTGCAGTCCTTTAGCTTGGAAGCTGCCAGATCCTGCGTAATCCTGACTGGGGTTCCTTGATATCTGAATTGTCTCTTTCTGGTTGCTTGTAATATTTGCTCCTTGACCTGGAAGCTCTTGAATTTGGCTTAACATTCCTGATGGTTATCTTTTGGGGATGCAATGTAGGGGGTGATCTATGGATCTATTTTTCAATTTCTGTTTTGCCCTCTTGTTCAAGATTATCAGGGCAGTTTTCTTGGATAATTTCTTGTAATATGCTGTCAAGGCTTTTGTTGTTGTTCCAGGTTTTCAGGTAGACCAATAATTCTCAAATTGTCTCTCTCTTAGATCTCAGGTCACTTTTCTTTTCAATGAGATATTTCATATTTCCTTCTATTTTTTCTTTCTTTGATTTTGCTTTATTAATTCTTGCTGTCTTATGAGATCATTAACTTCTACTTGCCCAATTCTAGTCTTTAAAGACTGATTTTCAGCTATCATCTTTTTGGTTTGGTTTGGTCTATCCTGCTTTTCATGGCTTCTAGCAAATCAATTCTGATCTCTAATTTGCTTATTACTTCATTTTATTTCTGTGCCACTTTTCCCATTTAGGCAATTTTGTCTTTTAAGTTGTTGTTTTCTTTTTGTATTACTTTAATTTCTTTTCTCCACTTTTCTTCCAATTTTCTTCTATCTTTCTTACTTGGTTCTTGAACTTCCTCCAGAGATTGTGACCAATTTCCATTTTTTTGTGGAGTGTTTGTTTGGGTTTGCTTGTTTTCAGTCTCTTACTTCTGTATTTTGCTCTTTTTCTCCATAGAAATTTTCCAGGGAGAAGAGAGTTTTTTGCTATTGTTTACTCCTTTTCTCACTAGAGGATTGGGATTCCTGCATGTTGGTGGTCATCTCTAATTCAGCCTCAGGCTCCCAGGGCTTTGCCTTCATAGTATCTTCCCTTTCCTGTCAGAAGTCTGAGTGAGGTCAGGTAGATATGTGATGTTTTTTGTGTAGTGATATAAATAGCTTTCTTTCTTATAAGTCTCTCAAGATTGTCCTGGAACTTTGCCTTGCTATTTCGATTACATATGATCATCCCATAGTGTCTCAGTTTCTGTGTACAATGTTCTCCTGGTTCTACTCATTTTGGTCTGCTTCAGTTTGTGGAGGTCTTTCAGCTGGTATGGAAATCAAGCAGTTAATTGTTCCTTGTTGCACAATAGTATTCCATCACCATCATATTCCACAATTTGTTCAGCTATTCCCCATTGAAGGACACTCCCATATTTTCCAGTTTTTTGCTACTCAAAGAGTGAGTCTATGAATGTTTTTGTACAAACATTTTTCCTTATTATCTCTTTGGGGTACAAACCCAGTAGTGGTATTGCTGGATCAAAGGGTATGCATTCTTTTAAAGCTCTTTGGGCACAATTCCAAATTTCCTTTCAGAATGGTTGGATCAATTCACAACTACACCAGCAGTGTATTTTTTTTATCCTGGGACTCCATTCTAGGAGCATAGGGCCACAACCAGTAGGCAATGGGTCGCTCAGGGTCACCCAGCTGGGAAGTGTCTGAGCCCGGATTTGAACCTAGGACCTTTTGTCTCTAGGCCTGGCTCTTAATCCACTGAGCTAGCCCAGCTGCCCCTACTTTAGGTTGCAGTTTCTTTAGCAGATGTAGTTTTTACAGGGTGGGGTTGCTAGCCCCACGCCCAACCCTCCTCCTTTTTCATCCGGGCTAGGGACCATCCTTAGCCCAGGAGCGGTGTATTAGTGTCCCAATTTTGCCATATCCTCTCCAATATTTATTATTTTCCTTTACAGTCATATTGGCCAATCTGCTAGGTGTGAGGTGGTACCTCAGAGTCGTTTTGATTTGCATTTCTCTAATCCAGAGTGTTGAGAGCCATTGGAGAAATAGGGTCAGGATAGGGCCTGTTATCCGGATTCCCTACGTGACCAATCCAGGCTGAGGCAGTCTTTGTGTTTGGTCCTGGTCACCTGAGCCCTGAAAAGCTCTGGTACCAGCAGTTAGGTTAATCCAAAAACAACTTGACCCCTCCAAGTGGCTATTAGGAGTCATTTAGAGAAATAGAGTCTGTAATAGATGTTTTATCTGGATCCCATTACAAAATCATCAGCAAGTAAAACTGTGTGAATGATTTTATCTGCACTGCATGTCAGATGCAGATAGAATGGGCCATTTAAGGTAAAAATCTGAGGCTCTTCTTTTGACTCATTTTCAGATCCCCACCTTTTCTCAATATTCTTATTGAAAATCTTTGAGTCCTTAATCAGACCAGCAGCTACTGAGTTAACAATTTCTCTCCTTGATAATTAAGAGGCCTGAACCCTAAAAAATATATTACTTAGATAAGGCCTAGACAGACAATCTAGTCCAGAGTATCTGACCAGGTCCAGATCTGTAAAACAAGGCAGAACGCAATTAGTAAATATCTCTATGAAATATGTTTTGGCTCCCAGAATTAACCCCTACTAATTGGTGGTTGGAATTTGGCCCTTGTCCTTGTACCTATATCTCTACTTTTTAGACTTTAATGGGTTGTGTATGATTTGTAACCCCTTCACAGCTATGATTCTTTCTTTGTGTTCTTTGTTTGAAACCAGTATAAAATAAACTCCAAAGCCCATAGAGGTTAGATCAGCATGGGCTAACCACTAGTCTGGTTGTTCTCATTTTCTTTTTCCTGTCTTAACAATCTGACGCCACAAAACGCCACTCAGGACCCCTACTATATAGAGTTGGCTCTCTATACCAGAGGGATTTAGAACACTTTTTCATGTGCTATTGATAGTTTTGATTTCTTCTTCTTAAAACTGACTATTCATAACCTTTGACAATTTGTCAGTTGGGGAATGTCTTGATTTCTTGTATACTTAACTTAATTCCTTATATATTTGGGAAGTTAGACCTTTGTCAGAGAATTTTGTTATAACATTTTTCCCAGTTTGCTACTTCCCTTTTAATTTTGGTTGCATTGGTTTTGTTTGTACAAAATCTTTTAAATTTAATATATTCAAAATCATTCATTTTACATTTTGTAATGTTCTCTATCTCTTGCTTGGTCTTAAATTCCTTCCTTTCCCATAGATCTGAAAGGTATACTATTCTGTGTTGCCCTCATTTATTTATGATTTCATTAGTTATATTTAAGTCATTAACCCATTTTGAATTTATCTTGGTATTGTGAAAGAGAATTCTTTACTCTGTTGTCTATACTGAGTTAACACTAATTTAAGTACCTCACTAGATTGTGAAGACAGGATTAACTCTTCTTTGTCCACTTTTTGATTGAATCAACACAAGTTTGAACTAGGTAGAGGAGCTGCAAACCACTTAGTGAATTCATGTCCTCAGAAACTCAATTAACCTGGATGAGTATTCACCTCTCCAGAAGATGAATTTTAGAAGGTTCACACCCTTGATGAGAACTTAACTTTCAGAAGGTGAGAACTTAAGCTTCAGAAGGTGACCCTGCCCCGCCCTGGTCAGTACTAGACAATTTGGAAACTGTGATTGGCCCCTGTGAAGAGTTACATTAAAAGATTCCCTTTATTTCTATGTTTCTAGAGTGTTCATGTATAAAAGTGTTGTACATTGTCCAAGTCTTTTTCTCTATCTATTGAGATGATCTTGTAGTTTTGGATATTTATTTTTTAATATGACTAATGTTGATAGTTTTCCTAATGTTGAACTGTCTTTGAATCCCTAGTATAAATTCTACTTGATCATAATGCATGATTTCTTAGATAAATTGCTGTGGACTTATAAAATTTTGTTTAAAGCTTTTTGAGTCACCAATCATTAATGATATAAGCTTAGAGTTTCCTTCTTTCTTTTACTCATTTTAGGTATTAAGGCTATCTTTGGCTTTAAAAAAAAAAGGATTCTGGTTGGGTTCTTTCTATCTCAAGTTTGGAGAATAATTTGTGAATCATGGTGGCTTGGGCATGGTAGTAATATGGCATGGGTATTGTACAGGGATGGGCATGGACACTGTACCTCTTAACTCAGGCAAATGGTAAACAGGGAAATTCCCTTGCTCTTTTAAGTCCTTGGATTCCTAACCCAAGAACATCTGATAGCTACTATAAGATCCTGAGATTACTATCATCCTTGGATGGACAAAGAGATACACCTCCAGGTTACATCTTGATACCATTGGGCTGTATCTCAGGCATCCATCTGTTCCCTAAACAATTAGGGTCTCCAGGCAGACCCCATACCCCACCAAATACCTAAGTGCTTACCACTCTAGAGTCACATCCACACCATGACATAACCTCACATACTCACTGTTGTAAAGAGTATAAAAAACCCTGAACTGAGGCATTCTGGGAGCAACCCCCACGGCTGTTCCAGTCATGCCATTTTGCTGGCCATTAAACCTATCTTACTAATAAATCTTTCTTTTTACTTTTTAAGCTAAGTTTTGGAGTCTTGCATTCTTGCAAAAAGTATCCTTCCCAAACCCAGGGGTTCACCATTATGCCCCACAACACCTGGTTGTAAACCCATAACATTGGGTATTAAGGGGCAACTAGGTGGCACAATGGATAGAAAGCTGGACCTGGAGGCAGGAAAATCTGAGTTCAAATCCAGCTTCAGAAATTTACTAGCAGTGTGACCCTGGACAAGTGACTTAATCCTGTTTGCCTCAGTCTCATCATCTATAAAATGAGTTGGAGAGGAAAATGGCCAAACACCGCAGTACCTCTGCCAAGAAAATGCTAAAAAGGAGTTATGAAAAGTTGGACAGGACTGAAATGATTGAGCAATATCAATAAAATGAGTGAAAACTGTTCTTTAAAAATCTGATAGAATTCCTCTGTGAATTTATCAGGACCAGGGTCCCCACCCCTCAAACTCCATGGTAGTTCCTTTTCAGCTAGATCCATTTCCTTTTCTAAGACGGTATTGTTGAAGATCTATATCTCTGATAGTTTAGGGATTTTATAATTTTGAAGGTATCTCTCTATTTTGATTCTTTTCTCAGTTGTTAGACAGATATGCATGAACAGTTCTGATTATTCTTTCTTCTTCTAGTTTTATTGCACTTTCATCTTGTTTATTTGCTATTTCTTTGTGATATCTCTATGCCTTAATATAGAGTCAATTTTTAAAAAGTTCCATATGGTGGCAAGAAATATATATATTCTTTTTCTGTCCCACTTAGAAAACTCCAACAAGCTTATACTTGTTCTCTGTTCCCTGTGATACAGTGGGAAAGGCTTCTGGATACAAGAAGAGTCACTTGGCTTGGGCTTGGCCCCACCTGATGGGGATTGTCTTTTGCCTTAGGATCCACTATTCAGTCTGAAACTGAGATTCCCTTCAGGGTGGATACTCATAGGAACAGAGAACAAGTAAGTACAAGCTTTGGGGGCTCCAACTTGCAAGCTAGTCCTAAAACTTGGGATTCATCAGATCTTACTAGGCTACAGATTTGGGGTTTCTAGATTCCATGCTGACAATATGCATTATCACTCAGAACCTTTTTCCATAGTATTCATTTTTGCAATAATCTTTTAAAACCAAAATACCAAGTCCAAATAAACACGTCATTGTTACTGGCCCAGCTGGTAAACAAGACATGAGTAGGTTCTTCTGACCTGTGAAAGGAAGTCAAAGGACTGGAAAATGATGGGCTGAAGTCAAAGATTAAAATGAAAGACACATAGAGAAAAGACACACAGATAGAGAGTGTGAGAAACCCTTTAGGCAAATTGATTCCTTCAGTAGTCACTCTAGGAGCATATTTAAATATAAATAGACCAATGAGAGCTCAGTGAATTTGTAAAACAAAGGAGAGAACAAATGTTTTCACACTGGAGTATAAGGTTTTTTTACAAAGGGTAACAAGTTTTTTGAGAAAGGAAGTTGATTCTTAAAAAGTTGTAGATAGAAAACTCATCTTCATACCTTAAACTTGCTTCTTGAATGAACAGACTTTGAAACTATTTAGGTATCTTCCTGAGCCTTATCTTGATCACAGGATTTCTCACATAAGGGTGTGAAATGTTTTTGTTCTTTAGGAACTTTTGCAGTCTGCTTGTCTCCTTCTTCACTGCATGAAACCAGGTCGAACTTGACATCCACCACAGGTCAAGAGAAGTTCAATTACCTTGCCAGACAATTTCATCCCTAAAACTCAGGTGAACTGTAAGCAGAGAATTTCCTTTGCTGCCTTACACCCTCAGGACTCCCAACCCAAAACATATGATCTTGAGAATTATCCTTCTTTGACTTCCCCATTAAATTGAGATGGACAAAGAGAAACACACCACATTCATTTGTCCTCAGATCATGAGAACCACCTCATGCCTTCAGGCAAACTTTCCCCCAACCCTCTGCAAACCCTCCCCCAACCCCTTGCACTAAGAGTCATGTCCCCACTGTTGTAAAGAATATTAAAAACCCCAGAACTGAGGCATTCTGGGAGCAAACCTCCAGGTTATTCCACTCATGGTGTCTTGCTGGCCAAAAATTCAACACCACTAATAAATCTCTCTTTTTATTTTATTTTATTTTTTTAATTTTAAACCCTTAATTTCTGTGTATTGACTTATAGGTGGAAGATTGGTAAGGGTAGGCAATGGGGGTCAAGTGACTTGCCCAGGGTCACACAGCTAGGAAGTGTCTGAGGCCGGATTTGAACCTAGGACCTCCTGTCTCTAGGCCTGGCTCTCAATCCACTGAGCTACCCAGCTGCCCCCTCTCTTTTTATTTTTAAGCTAAGTTTCAGAGTCTTGCATTCTTGCAAAAGGTATCCTTCCTGAACCCCAGGGGTTCACCTCTGTACCCCACAATAGAAGGATTCAGTATAAATCAGTTTTGTGAATTATTAAATATGTAGCCACAACAAGACAATTGCCTTTGCAACCACATCTTGCTTTCACTATTAATATATAATAATTACTTAATTCACTATTAATATATAATAACAAGTACCTCATGTTGAGTGAAATCTAGATCTTGATGTACTAATGGCCATGATTCTAAATTAGGATTCGTCCTAGTTTCATTCAGGAATTTTTCCTTTTCCGAGGGAGTGTAAAATTCCCCCAAAAGAAATTCGACATCGTCGAAACTAGGGTTGAAAAGTGTGAACACCTGCTTTAATTCTTTTAGACTTTTGTAAAGCTTTTCGTAGAATCTAGGAAAACGGCGTTTTAAAACCTCCATATCACTAGGAGTGAATGTCTTGTATGTTTTGACATGCACCACCCCCTCTCCAGGTTGTACAATAGTCCTGTCCACTATTGGTAGTACAGAGACCACTGCATTCTGAATCTGTTGTTCTTTCTCTGTTTCCTTTTGCCCCTAAAACTTTGATTCTACAATTTCAAGTTGCAAGATGGTATGCTTATCGAGTTCCTTTCCTTCACGTAATTGCCTCAACACTTGAAACAGTAGTTTGATGTTCTCTACTAGTTCCTTGTTATCATTATCTTGTTTTGGATGAGATGCCTTGTAATAATTAAACAGATGAGTCAGGACCGCTTTTGAAATTGCCAAAAAATGCCATAGAGACAGAACAATTGCCACTGCTGTTGGTATGAAGCATATGCATTTAGCTAAAGTGAATGCAAACCATTTGTAATAGTCATAGATTTCAATTAATTGTTGTATCAAGTTTGGTACTTTTACCAGCCAAAACGTATATAGTCCCTGCATAAAAGACCAAATAAGCAGTGATAGACTGCTTAATACAAAAATCATTCTTGTGAAATTCATTTTCTTTTTCTTCAGAAAATAGTAGGTTTCATTTGACTTGGCTTGCCAGATGTAATGGGGATGATTTGAGGAAAGGTGTGTGGTATAAGGGAATTTTGGAAGGAGGTTGTCAGAGACTTGCTAAGTGAATAATCTAGGTTACAGGTAGGCTGGGATTAAGGAGATTCAGGATATAATAGGACTGAAGTCAGGAGTATAACACAGAAGGGAAACAGAAATCTTCAGGGAGAGGAGAAATTAAACTAAACAGACAAAACAGCAGGCTTTACAGACTGGGCCTTAGACTCAAACACAGACTGAAGGAAATAGACTAAACTGAAATTAACAAACAGGGTTTAGTTAATTTCACAGGAAGGGGCTTGTTTTGAAGTTACACCTTCCTTCAAGATGGATACCCTGGCTTCCCTTCAAGCCCAGAGTATGTTAGTTCTTTCCCTCTTCTTCCCTCTCTTAATAACTAACAGACAAAGTATACTATTAGGTCTGTTGAAACACAAAAGGGTTTATTACCTTTAAAGGATAATTTGTCAGGAAAGTGGATTGAGGAAAGCCCTAACAGTTGTCTCAGGAACCTCAGGTGGGGGAAGGGAGGCAAAGATGGAGTCTGAGTAAGGACCAGCTTTTAACTCAACTTACAAAACAAATGATAACTGACTAGTTTCTTTATATCTAACACTGTCAAATAACAATTAACCCTTCACAGATTTGAACTCCTCTCTAATTACTCTCCTTATTAACTCCACAGACATATAAGGTAGGAAATAATATTAGGGAAGGAAGATATAAAGGGTTTATCCAAAATAACAGTTTCTTAAATAAATATATCAAACCTAGGCTAAATTTCAATTGTACAGATAGGTAAGGAAGCAGCTCAGTTGGTTAGACAACCTCTTTCCACGGGAGACTCAAACCAACTCTCTTTTTCCCTCAAGATTCCAAACTCCTAACTGCTTTAGAACTCAGTCAAAGCTTGAAAAAACTATATGACCCCCTCTCTCTATACTACAATATGCAGCCACAACAAGACAATTGCCTTTGCAACCACATCTTCTTTCACTGATTCATGAACCCTTGTTTATTGGAATCAGCTTTGGCCATATAGTTATACCTTTTCAGGATTCCTTATGTCTGATTCCTTTATCTCCCCCCTTTTCATTCAAGAAATTCCTGTGAAAATATAATTTAATCCCAGGCTGCATCTGTTTTATATAAGCCTGATTCAGGCATCCTCTTTGGCAGACTGCAAATAAACAGACTGACACAATTGCCTAAATCATGATAGAGATTAAGCTTCCTGTATTCTGTTGGCCAAAACAATTCCTAGGGTCTAAAGAAGTTATGGCCTCTTTCCATTTTAAAGCTATTTTGTCAGCTTCCTGTTCATAAATTATCTGGTCTAGATTATTGATTTCCTGCTGTAAATGTAATGTAATGTAATATCCAATGTGTTATTATGCTTTCCCCAAGCTCCCTTGATATGTTCTACAACATTTTGCCATTCATAAGAAATATATTTCAAAGGTGTAATGCAATATCCTGTCTGATTAAAATGACAAGGTGATTCTAGTATTTAATGCTTCAACCTCTCTGCCATGCCGAAACACAGTAAGCATTTCCAATTCATCCATATAGGCCAAATTCAATTTTTGTTGTGTGTGCCACAGCTGAGATGAATTAGACACAACTTCCTGTATGAACATCTGATTTTGTATAGAGCTAGATATAGATTTTGTATAGAGCTATAGATGTGGTGGTGAGGGAAGTAATCAAAGTGATGATTGTTGCTAATGCTCCTACTAGTGCTAATACAAAACATTTTGAGTGATTCAGGATGTGGTTAAAGGCCTTATATATGAAATTGACCAATGATGTGGAATGCCCAGGTCTCTCTGAGATTAACAGGCAGTAGTCATACCAAAGGCAGTTGATACATAACAACAATATTAACATCCTTATGCCTAGAATTTACACAATGATGAAGATGGCAATTTATACATTGAATGTCATATAACATTCTTAGTAATGTTAAACCTGCTACTAACCAACATCATGTATGGAGCAAAAACACAAGCTATAACCGATTTATAAGTAACATTTTCCATGTCAACCCATTTATCATATATTTTGGTTTGAAATATATGTATGGGCTGAGTAGCCACTATGATTTTCCATTGTGTATTTTGTATTGGACCTCCTTCAATAGCAAGGAGGGGGCTTGACATCACCACCTGACTGAATCCCACGATATTAAATGTGACACATTTCAGGCCTACAAGTCCAATTAGAATGCCAAAATAGATCAGAATTTTCACAATGCAATTTTGGTCCCCAATTATAAATTTTGTGCTCAAATTTGTTTGACATGAATAATATACGAGGATTGATCACAGAACAGTCTGACCATGGTAGTTCTTGTGTAAGGCCTCTACCTCTTGGGAACACAGCTCTCTGCTGGCAGGTTGAGCTGGTTTACACGTTCCCTTGTTTATTTCTTGTCCTTGTCCTATAGTTGGCATAACAATCCTGATGTAATTATTGGAAGTTATATTCTTCACAATAAGTTTGATGTTTTGAGTTATACAAAAAGGACTATTCTTACTTCTAACACCGATAGACATACAAAATGGGGGGTATACAGTAGTTCTCAAATAACTGTATCTAGCCCCTTCAGATTCTAAAGGAATATCTTATGTCAAAAGTGGATAGGGTAGTCATCTAGTGTCATTCACATATACAAGAGGAGGTTTGTCCATCTGTAAAGATGGAATTATCTCTCCCCTATTTATTCTTTAGACTTTAGCCACCAGAAATGTATATGCCCCACCCCACTTAAGGATTAAGTGGGGAGGAGGGAAGCCTATGACCCACGTGTGCTAGCAAGTGACAAATCAAAACAACTGACTGCCCTCTGGGCAGTCTGAAGCAAGCCATTTGTCCACTTAAACTGGAAGGTGGACACGGGAAGTAACGCAAAGAACTGTCTTTTAAATATGATGGTAACTTCCTGTGAGGGGGATTTTGCCCTTTGAACTTGGTCTTGGAGGAGCTCGGGCTTGAGACTTCAGAGTGCTTCCCTTTGGACTGCCACGTGGGTGAGTGAAAAGGCTCTTTCCTTGGCTTTCTGGAGGCACTAACCTCTGGAAAGGTCCCCTTGTCTTGGAGGAGACCTTGTGGCTAGAAGCCTTTTTTTTAAATTAACCTCTGTGACCTCTGTGCCTACCTTTGCTAGACCTCTGAAGCCCTGAATGGTTCAGTCCAGGTCAGAACAATTATCTCTCTCCTGCTCTAATTTTCCTTACTTTCACTCTTCCTATTTATCCCTGAGCAATTAAATTCATTCTCACAATTCTAACCATTACCTCTATAAAGATGACTCCTAGTTCTATCTCTGGTGCCAAACTCTTTCCATATTTCCTGTACAGCAAATGGTGAGAGAAAGGGGGCTGAGAAATGAATGGAAAGTGGTAAATGAGAGAAAAGTTGCAGGAGTTAGTAGGTGGAAAGGTGTTAGGGACCAAGACTTTAAGATAAAATAGTCACTCTTCTAAGAATAGATATCATTCACTCTTCTAAGATAAGATATTGATCATAGGCCCAGCCATGCTTGGAGACAGTAAGAAGCCACAGGAGATTTTCTATGCTCCCTTTCCGCGTTCCTTTCCCCTTAGTATCTGCCGACCCCCTTCTGCCCTCAACCTATATATTCTTGTCATAGATCTGCAATAAACGAGCCTTGCTTCCATCCAAACGACTCTGTGTCTTGCGCGCGAGGTCTCCCCTCTTCTCTCCCTATGGGTTCTTAGGTTGCCGTTTCCCCGGACCCCTCGGTTGTGTCTGGCTGGACCCGGACAGAAAGGAAGGTTATTTTTCCAAAGACAGAGAAAATCAAAGTTAAAAAAGAGAAGTTAAGAAGAAAGGGGATGATTAAGGACCTAGAAGAGTGTAAGGATGGGATTCGTGCAAGGGAGAGGAGACAAAAGGAGCCAGAGAAGGAGTGGCTGACAGTTGGTGACAGTTAAGAGATCAGAGGGAATTCTTGGAGATTCTCCAGAGGAGGAAAGGAAAGAAAGGGCTTCTGGTGGAGGACTGAGAGAGGGAAGAGGAGAACATCTCAGTTTGGATCCAGTCCTGAGGGCTTCCTGAGGATCTTTCTTTGGACATTGAAACCCTCATTCCCTGGTCAAAGGCATCCCATTGCTTCTCACCCAGCAAGACTTCAATCATAAAGTCAGCTAAGTGTTTGGACTCCATTTTGGGAGTCATCTCTTAGGCTCCTTCTTCCATTACCCAAACTTGCTGAGAGACCCATTCTGGTCTAACTTATAATTACAAAAAGGGTAGAAACAGAAACAAAAGGAGAAGGGGCGGGAGAAGCTTAGGAGTGGGAGCTGTTAAGGTTCCCACCTGAGTGACAGACTCCATAGAAATAGAGAAGAGGGCACCCCAAAATCCCTCTGCCCTTCACCCCTTCCCCCAATCTCTATATCAATATTAATAAAAGCCATTCATTAGTCAGATAGTGTTCCAGAGTGCCTGAGAGACAAGGGGGAGGGGAATCACAATTTGGTCTGGCTGCTTCCATCTTGAAGCCAGACCACCCACTGTAAAGTTGGCTGACCTCGGGGGAGGCTTGTGTGAACCCCTCCCTCATTCAGAATCGGATTGAGTTCCCCCATACCTCGACTTATAGGGAAGCATTGCCCCCAACTCCTGTGGGGTGGCACAACCATCCAGGTCACCCAGTTTCGGGGTGACACCCCCCTCAAAGTCTCCCAGGGTATATTCAGTGGGAGGGGAGAGCTAGAAGAGAGTCTCACCTCATAGACTCTCTCTCCCCTCCATCCCTAACGTTTGGTTATTGGCTCTCATAATTATTATAAGAGGTAGGAATAGATAAGATCCAAGACACAAATGGAGATGTAACAAAAAGTATAATTACACATAGATCAGTAAATTTACTTATCTCAATAAACTATATATACCATATCAAGTAGAAGGAAGCAATCTTGACTAAAGTAGAAATGGAAGTATGTTGATCCTTGTTAACAGGAATAGTTATTGAGTTGTTTTTTTTATAGCTATTATACTGCATTGGCCTTCTATTTTTAAGATTATGCTTATAGTCATTTAAATATGGAATTAAAACTACTCTGCTACAAATCACAATGTTACATTCATCTTTCTAACACTTAACCTGCCTGGAAACCATATCTCAATTCTACTCCAATAGTCCTTTTGTCTTCTGGAAAAATTCAACCACAATTTTTCCTCATTTTTTTTAAGTTGAGGCATTTGTAAGCATTGTATCTGCCCTATATGTTTAAATTAACCTGCTCAGACTCCTGGCTTACTCTGGCAGGGCTCCAGCAGCCCAAGCTGGAGGGCCTAAAGGTTAATTAACAAGGGCTTTAGTCAAGAGGCCTCCTCCAGAAGAGGGGCCCCTCTGCAGGCTAGTACCTCCAGTCAAAGAAGGGAGTCAGCCTTTTTCACTCACCCATGTGGTAGTTCTAAGGGAAAGCGGTCTTCAGTCCTCAGCCAGAGCTCCTCCAGGGTCAAGTTGAAGGTCTCTTCACAGGAGGCTCTTGCAATTTATAAAGACCATTCCTTTCATCACTTCCTGTGCCTTCCTTGCACTTTATATGTACTAATTATAGCTAAAACTTTGCTTAGGGCTGCCCAAGGGGCAGTCAGTGGATTATGCTTCATCACTCACTTTTGCACATGTGGGTCTTAGACTCCCCATACTTAAGGATAAGTGGGATGTGTACACTTTTGGTAATTAAATGTAAAAAATGGGCAGAGTAGAGTTAATCCCATCTTCACAAGATGAATGACTCTGCAACTTGACTTTTTAAAGGAGTCAAAGTTTTATATTTAGTGACTACATTGAAATATATTTATTGAGCTTCAATACTGCAAGGGGCATATATGAAGTTACAATGAGAGTTTCACAGAGGTGCAAAATTTGTATGCATGACAACCAGACAATCACAAAAGTTCACAGTCTGGGAGGAAAACCTTTAGCTTACACACCATTTGAATGCTTACAAATTGATTACATCACAAAACCAAGGAGTCAAGGATATAGATATGCTTTAGTGATAGTGGAAAAATTAACTAAATGGCCAGAAGCTTTTCCAGCAAAACGTAACACCTCAGCTTTTGTTGTGAAAATCTCAATGAGAGAATTAATACCTAGATTCTCTATTCTGTTACATATTGCATCAGATTCTGGGTCCCATTTCGTGAATAAGATTTTAGCTACAGTTTATGAAACCTTAGGAATTAAGAGACATCTTCACTCAATATTTAAACCACAATTGAGCGGACAAGTTGATTTGCCCTCTGGCCAAGCAATGTGCTAGTATCAAACATGCTGACAGGAGTTTCATCCCTGAGAACCCCTAACCAACAACCCCCTTCTTCTGCTCATTTGCCCCCTGAGAGCACCAGGATGCTTCAGGTATTAAAAGTTTGTGGTTATGCCATTTGCTGATTAAGCCAAGCTTCTATGCTAAAGCTATAGACTTTAAAGTTGTGGTTTTCTATTTTCTGATTGGGTAAAACTTTAGCCTGTAAATTTTGGCTCCCCAGTTTCTGAGGGACAGACAGGGAAAGGAGGTAAAGAGGGGCTTGTGGTTAAAGCCAATAAAAGGCTAGGTTCTACCAGAAGAGGGGGCATTTGCCTTATGGATTAGGGGTGGTGCCCTCTTTCATGAAAGAGAAATAAATTCTGTCTTTTCTGCTAAAAACTTCTGATTCCAAACTTTCATTGTGAGGAAGGGATCTTCATCAGGGGTGGCCTCCACCCGTTTCACACAAATATATATCAGGTTGAGGGCAGAAACACGATCAGAAACAATTGTGAGATAATCATATAGTGAGAAAACCAGTATTAATTGGCCTGTTCCCTTACTTCTTTGCTATCTGTGCATGACGTCTAAATATTGAGAAAAAGACCCCAGTATAGGAGGGGGACCACTTGTATAGGATTTATGAAATGATATGGATGTAAGTAAGACTTTTTAGCTCTCAATCAGTGTGGGAAATGCCCACAAATACAGATTAACCAATCAACAAGCATTATTGATCTTAGCTCACAGGCATACAAAGACAAAAATAAAACTGTTCTTACTCTCAAGGAGTATATGTTGTATAGTGGAGGAGAGGACACATTGTGAAAAGAGTAGATAATACCATTAAATATTATTATGATGATTTCCTAAATTCCTCTTTCTACCGTTCCCATGTCTATGTCAATCCCAGGCTGCACAAAAAGCTGATCTGTCCTATAATCCACCAGTACCACATATGGTCTGCAGAAACCGCATGTCTGCAGGTGATCACTTCCTGGGTTTCATTTCCTTTCTTAGGAACGCTCCGTTCCGGATGTGACGTAAGGTGTGCTCACGGAGTAGGAGGGACAAGATGGCGGCCCCCAGCAGTCCGTGAGGGACGAGGAAGTTTAGCTGACCTGGCAAGTAGTCCGCAGCTTTTTGCGCAATGACTGCCGGCCTTCATGTACGTTCCTCACCAGCCTTGACAGGTATTCAGTCCTTTACTTCTTTATCACCTGAATTGTTTGGTCCCCAACTCTATACTGAGACAACCTTGGTAGTAACCCTTGGAGGACTTCTTTCCGGACAGGGGAGAAAACATTCCTGGAGTAATGGGGCAGTGACCCTGATTTTCGCCTTTTGGCCTCCAGAGCTGTCATCCCTGGTTTTCTCATCCTTAGGACTTAGTTTTACCTTATTTCTGGGCTATCATTAAAAACCACCACCTGTGGGCGTTTGGTGTTTTGCTTTAGCTCTTGGTGCTGAGGAGCAGTCCTAAGATTTCTTGGGGATAGGATGCGTGGATGCAAGGGGTGCTTGTTTTAGAGGGCCCCTGACCATAGTTTTTTGTGAAGCGTTAATCACAATTTAGCCCGGATTAAAGGAGCAGTTTAGTTCAGATTTATAGAATTACAGAGTTACAGCTGGAAGGATTAATTGATCATCTAGCCCTACCACCTAGTTTTGCCAGAGGAGGAAACAAGCTCAAAAAATGGTTAATGGCTTGGCATAGGATCATAAGTTTAAAGTTAGAAGGGACTATTTAACGCAACTCTTTCATTTTACACTTCAAGAAGCCGAGTGCCAGAGAAGGCAAGAGACTTTACAAGCTCTCAAAACTCTTATTCCAAAGAATTCCACTGTTGCCCCTATAAAGAAGTTTACTGCTGAATGCAAAATACAGTCTTTATTCCTTTGCTTTTCAATTAATTTTTGTTATTCGGAAACTTTATCAGGTGATTATATATTTAATTGTAACGTTTATAACAATATGTATTGTAATATATAGAATATATAATATTAAATTTCTGAGTATGAGAAGTCACAAGTTCAACAGGTATTTTATTAATAAGACACTAGGGATACAAATAAATTTATTTTGTCCTGAAACATATGATGTATTCACAGATAAAGTAATTTATGGGAGAGATGTGGGTGTAGGTCTTTCCAGGTTTTTCTGAAATGATCCTATTCATTGCTTCTTATAGCACCATAGTATTCCATTTCCATCAGTTTGTTCAGTCATTCTCCAATCGATGGACATCTCTTTAATTTCCAGTTCTTTGCCAGCACAAAAAGAACTGCTATGACTATTTTTGTCCAAGTAGGTCCTTTCTTTTTTTTAGGATACAGTGGCGTATGAAGTTTTATAGTCCTTTGGGCATAGTTCCAAATTGCCTTCCAGAATGGTTGGATCAGTTCACAGCTCCACCAGCAGTACATTAGTGTCCCAATTTTGCCACATCCCCATCCAACATTTATCATTTTTCTTTAATGTCATATTGGCCAATATGATGGGTATGAGGTAGTTTTTTAAAATTTGCATTTCTCCAATCAAGAGTGATTTTTTCTTATGATCATTGATAACTTTGATTTCTTTATCTGAAAACTGCTTGTTCATAGCCTTTGACCATTTGCCAATTGGGATTTGTATTCTTATGTATTTGACTTATCTATACATTTTAAAAATTAGACTTTTATCAGAAAAATTTGTTATAAAATTTCCTCCCAGTATGCTGTTTCTAGTCTAATCTTGCTTGTACAAAACCTTTTTAATTTAGTATAATAAAAAATAATTCATTTTACAATGTTCCCATTTCTTGGATTACAAATTCTTTCCTTTTCCATAGATCTGCCAAGTAAACTAGTCTATATTCCCCTCATTTACTCATGGTATTACCCTTTATGTCTAAATCATATACCCATTTTGACATTATCTTGGTATAGCATATTGGTGTGACATATTGATCTATACCTAGATTTTGCCATATTCTTTTCTAGTTTTCCCAGCAATTTCTGTCAGATAGTGAGTTCTTATCCCCAATACTGAAATCTTTGGGTTTGCCAAACACTAGACTGCTGAGGTCATTTACCCCTGTATGTTGTATCTCATCTATTCCGTTGATCCACCATTTTATTTCTTAACCAGTACCAGACTTTTTCGATGATTATTGCTCTGTAATGCTGTTTGAGACGTCGTACTGCTAGGCCACCCTTTTTCATTTTTTTTTTCATTAATTCCCCTTTTATTCTTGACCTTTTGTTCTTCAGGATGATATTTTTCTAGTTCTATAAAATAATGGGTTGTTTGATTGGTATGGCGCTGAATAAGTAAATTAATTTAGGCAAAATTGCCATTTTTGTTATATTAGCTAGGCCTATCCATGAGCAATTAATATTTTTTCAGTTGTATAGATTTGACTTTATTTGTGTGAAAAGTGTTTTGTTCTGTTCATGTAATTTCTGTGTTTTTCTTGGCAAGTAGATTCCCAAGTATTTTGTGTTGTCTAGAGATATTTAAATGGAATTTCTCTTTTTATCTTTAGCTGTTAGACTTTGTTGAATATATATAGAAATGCTGATGATTTATGTGTGTTTATTTTATATCCTGCAGCTTTGCTAAAGTTATTATTTGATTCTCTAGAATTCTCTAAGTACACCATCATATCATCTACAAAGAGTGATAGTTTTGTTTCCTCATTGCCTACTATAATTCCTTCAATTTCTTTTTCTTCTCATATTGCTAAAGCTAGCATTTCTAGGATGATATTAATAATAGTGATGATAAATGAGCATCCTTGCTTCAGCCCTAATCTTATTGGGAAGGCTCCTAATGCCCCCCTTACAGATAATATTTGCTGATAGTTTGATTAGCGATACTACTATCATTTTAAGAAATGGCCAGTTTATTTATATGCTTTCAAGTATTTTTAACAGGAATGGGTATTGTATTTTTTCAGTGGCTTTTTCTCCATCTATTGAGATAACCATGTGATTTCTGTTAGTTTTATTATTGATATGATTAATTATGCTGATAGTTTTCCTAATATTAAACCAGCTCTGCATTCCTGGTATAAATTCCACCTGTTCATAAGGAGTGATCCTTGTGATATATTGCTGTTGTTTCCTTGCTAGTATTTTATTTACATTTTTGCCTCTATTTTCATTATAGACATTTGTCTACCATTTTCTTTCTCTGTTTTTGCTCTTCCTGGCTTAGGTATCCACACCATATTTTGGTAGGACTGCTTTTTTGCTATTTTCCCAAATAAATTCCATCTGGCCTTGGGGGTTTTTTCTTAGGAAATTCATTTATTGCCTGTTCAGTTTCTTTTTCTGAAATAGGATTATTTAAATATTATATTTCCTCATCTGTTAATTTGGGCAATTTATATTTTTGTAAATTATTCATCCATTTCACTTAGACTGTCATTTATTGAGCAAAATAGCTCCTAATGGATTGCTTCAATTTCTTCTTCTTTAGTGGTGTATTCACTTTTTTCATTTTTGATACTAGTAATTTGATTTTCTTCTTTCCTTTTATAAATCAAATTAACCAGTGCTCTATCTATTTGTATTTTTCATAAAACCAACCCCATGTCTCATTTATTGGTGAAATGTTTTTCTTACTTTCAGTATCATTAATTTCTCTTTTGATTTTTAGAATTTCTAATTTGGTGTTTAATTGGGGATTTTTAGTTTCTACTTTTTCTAGTTTTTTCAGCTGTGAGCCCATCTCTGTTCTTTCTCTATTTTATTGATGTATGCATTTAGAGATATAAATTTTCTTCTTAAATATTGCTTTGGCTGCATCCTGTGAATTTTGATATACTGTCTCATTGTCATTCTTGTCAATAAAATTATTTCTATTATTTCTAATTAGATTAGTTTTCAATTAGCTTTTAATTGATTGTAGTTTTATTACATTATCATCTGAGAGGCATGCATTCATTATTTCTGCTTTTCTGCATTTGGTTGTGAGGTTTTTATGCTTTAATATATGGTCAGTTTTTGTGAAGGTGTCATGTACCACTAAGAAGTAGTTATATTTTTTCTGTTCCTATTCAATTATTTCCAGAAATCTGTTAAATCTAACTTTTCTAGAATTCCATTTACTTCCTTAACTACTTATTTATTTTTTTGGTTAGAGTTATCTATTTCTGAGAGAGGAAAATTGAGATCCTACTCTAGTTAGTTTTACTGTTTATTTCATCTCATTTAATTTTTCCTTTAAAAATTTGGAGGCAATTCAATTTGTTGCATATGTGCTTAGTATTGATATTACTTTATGGTATCTTTTCTCAAGACGTTATTTCCTTCCTTATCTCTTTTATTTAGATCTATTTTTGCTTTAGCTTTGTCTAAGATCCTGACTATCACACCTGCTTTCCTTACTTAAGCTGAAGTACAATAGATTCTGCTCTAGCCCCTTAGCTTTACTGTTTGGCCTCCCTGGTTCAGAAGTGTTTCTTGTAAATATAGCTTAGGATTCTGTTTTTTAATCCACTCTATTTGCTTCTGTTTAAGGGTAAGTTTATCTCATTTACATTCAGTTATGATTACTAACTGTGTTATTTCCCTCTATCCCTTTTCCCCTTTGTTATTCAGCTCTTTCTCTCTCCTTTCATTTTGTCCCTCCTCACAAGTGTTTTCCTTCTAGCTACTGCCTCCCCCAATTCCCTTCCTTCTATTAACATCTCCCCTCACCCCCTTTTTTATCCTTTTACTTCCCTATAGGGTATGATAGTTTTATTTACCCATCTGAGTATGGATGTTATTCCCTCTGGGAGTTAAGTTTAAGTATTACTCATTACCATCCTTATCCTCTCCTCTACTGCAACAGGTTTTGTTTTTTTTTTCAGTTCTTGAAGTGAGATAATTTACCCCATTCTACTTCTCCCTTCCCTCTTCTTTCAGTACAATCTTCTTTTTCACCCCTTGATTTTTTTTAAATATGTCATTCTAATCAACTTACTCAAGTATCGCCAGTTTATGTATACTCCTTTTAACTACCCTAATAATGATAAAATTCTTAAGAGCTACAAGTATCATCTTCCTGTATAGCAGTGCTGGCAAATCTATGGCACATGTGTCAAAGATGGCATATAGAGCACTCTGTGGCATAAGCGTGTGGCGTGCCTCCCCCTGTTCCCCCCCCCCCCAAGTTCATTGCTAGAAAAACAGAGGAACTTAGGCTGAGAAGTTAAGAGGTTATCAGAAGACCAAGTGAATTTCCCTTTTGGGGGAAAATTCACTCAGCAAAATGCCAGTAGAACAGGGGGTAGGATATATTAACACCCCTCTCAGTGCCTCTGATGTTTGGAAATTTAAGAGAGAAATGAAAGACCTGTTGGAAGATCCAATTGGGCTAGCAGAGCAATTTATTTTTTATTAAAAAAAATTTTTTTTAGAATATTTTTCCATGGTTACATGACTCATGTTTTTTCCCTCCCCGCCAATCCCTCCCCCCCAGCTGATGTACAATTCCACTGGGTTTTACATGTATCATTGATCAAGACCTATTTCTGTATAGTTGCATTGGGGTGGTCATTTACAGTCTAGCAGAGCAATTTAACCAATTTCTGGGACCAAGGATGGAAGTGATAGATTACCAGACTAAAGTGAGGAAGAATTTCTGGAGAAAGTAACTTATTTGTAAATGGATCCTCAAGAGTCTTAGATGGAAAAGGAAAGAATGAATATGTTGTACCTGAGGAAAGCAAAGAGGCTCTAATGGGTAGAGACTGCCCTCCAGAGACCTGGTCAGTCCTAACCTGTGAATTACATGCATTCAACCAGGCTTTGAAGATTCTAAAAGAGAGAGGTCTGATTTCTAGCAAAGGGAAAAAATTAATTTATGTGGAGTTATTAAATCAAGTGCTACAGAACTTGCTGAAGCCAGAATAGCTGGCAGGAGTCAGCCAATCCACTGCTCAGACAGTGACCAGAGTTTTATTTGAGCACCCTATATTGAGATGTGGACTCATCAAGAATATCGATTCTGAGAGATTCATTTCACATCTAAGACATTGCTAGGGGTAGCAAAAGTTTTAGATATTGATTGGGATTTGCATATTTCCTTGAGGAAGGTGGGGAGAGCAAATCAAGAACTTAGAATGTAGTTTACCAAGCTGATAGTGGAAACTCAGTTACTGTGGACCAAATGTCTTCCTTTGGCCTTGCTGAAGATAAGGACAAAGCCTTGAGAGACAAGAGACTGACCTCCTATATCTGAAGATACAACTGTGAGACAGCTGTTGAATGAGGCTATAGTAAGCCTCCTGTTCCTGGAATCACTGATGAAGCATGCTTTTAAAGTTTATGTTAACTGTCTGTTTTTGTTGTTTGTGACCCTGTGTTGTCGGGTGTACACACAAAAGGGAGGGTTGGGAAAAGAAGCCTCTAAGAGATTCTTTCTGTCCCCCATAATTCCAGAAAGTGGGAGAGTAGACAGACCAGAGAACAAATTTGAGAGATTTGTTGTGAGGAAGATTAGATTACCTAGTGATTAGGAATTAAGTTGTACATAGCAGGAAGGAGCTGGAGCTGGGAATTCCAGGTTGGAATGAAGGAGCAGGAAGAAAGGACTTGGCTCTGAGAAGGGACTCCATTAGGGGTTAACACAAACTGTGGTGAGCCCTGGGAGAACTTGGAGTAAAAGGACACCTTGCATCCTGATTTTCCCCTGGGATCTTGTGTGGTGTGGCATCTGGCCAAGAGGACAAGATCTACTGTGCCAAAGAAAGAAGAAGTTTGAGATCTGGTGGACAGCATTTCAAGCACTCCCTCACAACCTGGTACCTGAGACAATCTTGGCTCCTGGCATCCAGAGATCATCAGTGGATTGCAGTGAGAATCCCAAAGCCACAAAGCCCTTAGCTGTATTCAAGCCTGGCAGGTTCCAGGTCTGAGGCAGTTACCCAGTGACTCCATTTACAGCTCCTTGGGCCCTGTTAGTTTAGATAACTAAGTTAGTGTAGTAATAAGTCCTTCCCTTTCCCTGTGGGTTTTTGTCATTAAGGTTTAAGGTTTTAGAGTAGACATTCCTATCCCTCCTTTTAATTGTTCATTATTAAACCAGTTATTTCCCGTTACCTTGCCTGTGGGACTCAAAGCCTCTGGCTCAGGAAGGAAGTTGGTCAACAGTCCCTTTTGACAGTTAGAAGCTGCTTGGCTGTTCAAATCTTCAATGTCCAGGTCTAGTCTCTCATAAATCCCAGTGTGTGTGTTCCTACAAACCACTTAGTTTATTTATAATATCGCTGGTGACCCCATTACCCTTACATATATTTTCCACAGATTCAAAAAGAAATTTTTGGATCTCTTAAACTTTAAGACCGTCTAACTAAGTGGAACTTTGCCCTCTATGCTTAACAGAGGACAAGACAAAAAGATCTGTTCAATATTTTTCCCCTTTTGGCTAGCTACTGAGGTAGGGCAAAAAGGGAGATTAGAACAAGAGAAGGGAAATTTGATCCCACAATTTTGGATTGTAATTGGGATTAATTTTAAGGTTGATGTATATGATTTTGGAAAATCACAAATGATTATGAAAAGTATCTTGTAGAATTGTGTGAAATGATCGTAAAGTGATTTTGTTGATCAGTTGTATAAGATTCCAGATAAGACTGATGTTGTACTTGACAGTGAGAGAACTGTGAATTCTCACTGAGATTTGAAATGAACAATAGTTAGAGATTTGAATATTTAGACAAAACTAAAAATTTTGGAAGCTGACCCCATGGGGGAAAGGCCCCAGGGTTTTGGCTATTTCAAAGTATTCAAGTAGATTTTATTGAGATGGTACCAATTAGAATACCTTCCCATTGTAGAAGATCATTTGACATCCTGGATAGAGGTTTATCCAACTCTCAGAGCTGGTTGTAATCAAAATTTTGCTTAACCCCCCCCCCCCCCAGTAAGAAAGTGGCCAAGATTTAAACAGAATCTAACCTGTGCCAGGTTCTCCCCCAGGGACATAACCCTTTGTCCTTGCTATTCCCCTCATTAAAATTGGGAGTGATCTGACAAAAAAAAAAAAAGGAAAACCAAGCTAGTAAATGTCCATTTGCTTATGTATTTTAATCAAAATTACTGGGGACAGCCATTTCCAATGGAGCAACTGGAATTCTTTGACAGAGGGTGATTAGCCACACCTAAAGGCCAACTTGACTACCAGTCAGGTTGCCTTTCATTTGTTAGGGGACTTCCCAATAATGTATTGTCAAAAAGACAGATCTGAATTTAAAGGGTCATGTGACCCTTAATTGAGTCTTTAATCATTGATAAAGATGAATGACCTCAATTTATGTTTACTTGCCATTCAAATCTCACCTGTGGCTCTAAGAAGTAGGTGACATGCCCAGCAGCCAGACCCTAGTAAAGCATCTTGATAGATGGGCTAAAGCAGATGGAGGGTAATTGACAGGCCTCAAACCTGATGGTGAGTTACAGTTTTGTCTACCCAGGCATATGAAGACTTCCCAGCAGAAGGGGAAGATGAGAATGGTTTATTCCAACAACCATGAAGGTTGTGGAAGCAGCAAATCTGGAGCTCTTGAGAGTTTGATTAGAAACCATCCTGAGCCAACACTAGGCAGTCTTTTCTTATTTGCAAAATGTAATTAATTAATTAAGAATGTTTTTCCATGGTTACATTATTTCTGTTTTTTCCCTCCCCTCCTCCCACCCTCATCCCCATTGGCCAATGAACAATTCCACTGGGTTTTACATGTGTCATTTATCAAGAACTAGTTCCATGTTATTAATATTTGCATTAGGGTGATCACTTAGAGTCTACATCCCCAATCATATCCTCATTGACCCATGTGATCAACCAGTTATTTTTCTTCTGTGTTTCTACTCCCAGAGTTCTTTCTCTGGATGTGAATAGCGTTCTTATTCATAAGTCCCTCAAAATTGGCCTGGATCATTGCATTGCTGATAGTAGAGAAGTCCATTACATTTGATTGTGCTACAATGTATCAGTCTCTGTGTATGAGGTTCTCCTGGTTCTGCTCCTTTCACTCTGCATCAATTTCTGGAGGTTGTTCCAGTTCACATGGAATTCCTCCAGTTCATTATTATCACAATTTGTTCAGTCATTCCCCAATCGAAGAGAATCCCCTCATTTTCCAAATTTTTAAAGCAGTCTTCTTGACTTTTGTTTTGCCACTGGACTTGAATGACTTTGGAAGAGAGAGCAAGTCTGATGATCTGCAATTCTCTCTTATTGAAATCTAGTTTATGTGTAAGTCAAAAGACATCACCAATGGTGTCATTTTGGTCCTCTTCAAGAACAAAGAACAGCAACCAATAAGTTGGTTGATCCTACCTGGAACTCTGTCTCTTGGAATTTCACTGTGACACTGTTATGTTTATGTGCAGCATTCAGGCTGTTCTCTTTTGCACTATCTCTAGTTCATCAGTATCCATTCTAAAGAGTGGTGCCCAGAACTCAATTCTACTTCAGTCTTAGAGGGTAGTATGCAGGAATATCACCTTATTTAATCCTTTTTTTTTTTTAATACTGCCTAAAATCACAACTACTATTTTGACTGTGTGAAGATGGAATTGACTCTCCCCTTGCCTACTTTTAAATTTAATCAACAAAAGTGAATATACCCTACTTAACATTTAAGTATGGGAAGTCCACAAACTACTTACTAAAGGGATTTGTACCTCCAGAAATGACAGACCACCCCCTAGGTAGTCCTAAGCAAATTTAAAGACTACAATTGGCCCCTTAAAGTGGAGGAAGGAATAGGAAGTGACATAAAGAAGGGTCTATGAAAGTCGCCAAAACTTCTTGTCACGAGGTCTTTGAGCTCTTTTAAGGCTCTGGAGGCTGGTGGAGGACCTTCCTCAGTGTGGTTCTAGGATTCTTGCATTTGATAAGACTGCTTTGGATTTTCCCCTTTGGACTACAACATGGGTGAGTGAAAAGCCAACTCCTTTCCTGGCTCCTAGAGAGATTAGTTTCCGGAGGAGGTAGTTATTTTCTACTGGGTCCTCCAGTGGAGGGCTAATGAGCCCTGCCTGAGTTGAGCCAGGCATCAGAGAAACATTTAGGGTGATAGGCTAGGATGATTACTCTGCCCTCTTTCACATTTCTTTACTCTTTCCTTCTATTTTGTAAATAAAAGCTGCTAAATAAAAAGTCATTCTGACTTGAGTTATAATATCAGCGACCACATTCTCTTATATTTAGTCAGACCATGTTAAATTTTAACCCCTACAACTGCATATCACACTGTGGTCTAATATTAATTTTGTAGTCTGCTTAATACCCCAAATCTCTTTTCAGACAAATTGTTTTAGTTTAATTTTTAATGCCTCCTTTACTTGTAAAGTTGATATTTTTGTATTTGATTATCTTCATTTGCTTTTATCTATATGGCCTCCTTACCATCTAAGTTTGTTTCCTGTGTATCAACCTTAATCTTTTTTTAGATAATTTTTCTTTTTTCCTTATTAGAATTTGTTCTCATTGTTTATTCAAATTTCATTTCTTCAATGCTTCCTTTCTCTCTTGGGCTGATTTTCTTTTTAGAATTTTAATTCTTGGAATTTTATCTTTCATTTCCCAGAAATCTTTGAAATCTGTGTTACTAGGCTCTAGGATACATGTTGAATTATATTTGGCTTTCTATATAAAAAAATTCTAAGATAGGCTTCTTCTGGGTTAAGATGGCGGCGGAGTAAAAAGCAGCTGCTTAACCTCTCCTAACCCACACATATAGGACTCCTCAAGAAGACATAAAAACAAATACAGATGAATGAAGGGACCCCACAACAGGGCGCAACATTGAAGGTACGTGGAATTGGAGCATTTCCATGCTATAAAGGGGTGAAACAGTTCTCACTAAAATGCAAGCTGAGCAACGCCCTCCCCCCCACACTACCTACAGTGCCAAAGCCAGTGCAAAAGAGTTAGAGCAAGTTTGGGGCACCCATTAAGTCCTTGGCAGCTACCTGGTATCACTAGGGCCTGCTCCTGAGAGCAGCAAGACTTAAGACCCGAAGAGGCTAAGGAACACATGGTCTTTGAACACAGACCCTGACCACAGGCGCAGATGCAGATGTGGACACAGATCCTGAGTGCAGGCGCGGACCTTGGGTGGGGACCCAGTGCAGAGGGGTGCATGACTGTGGAAGCAGTGCCCTGAGACTGTTAAGGGAGTTTTGGGGCAGAGGAACAAGCAAGGGGACCAACAGGAGGCTTGACCCTGAGAACAACTAGACATGAGACCTGAGGAGCCTAAAGAGTGCAGACAGACCCTGGGTGTGAGGATAAACCTGAGAGGGCACACAGCTCACAATGTCAAGCCAGACTCAGGAAACCCAAAAGAGAAAGATCAAGAAGAAGAAATCTTTAACACTTGACAACTTTTACGCGGAGAAAATCCAGATAACAGAGCAAACAGCAGAGAACAAACAAATAATCATATCCAAACCTTCCCACAATAATGAAAATTGGTCACAAGCTCTTGAAGAGTTCAAATCTGAGATCATGAGAAATATGGAAAAGATTTGGCAAGAGAAATGGGAAATAACTCAAAAGGAAATTAACAGGTTAAAAGATGGAAACTCCTAATTTGAGAAAAGGTGCTCCGAAATCAAAAAAATTGATAAGCAAATTTGAGACCAAAATCAAACAGCTGGAAAACAGGATAGACCAAATCGAAAAGGAACATCAAAAGATTATAACAGAAAACCAGTCTCTAAAGACAAGAATTGAGCAAGTAGAAGCCATTGATATCTCAAGACAGCAAGAACAAAGAAAGCAAAGTCAAAAGGCTGATAAAATAGAAGGAAACATGAAGTATCTCAATGAGAAACTGGCAGACGAAGAAAAAGGTCTAGAACAGACAATTTGAGAATCATTGGTCTTCCTGAAAAAGCAGAAATTAATAGAAATTTGGACTCCATACTAAAAGAAATTATTCAGCAAAACTGCCCTGAAGTTCTACAACAAGAGGGCAATATAGACATTGAAAGGATCCATAGATCACCCTCTACACTAGACCCTGAAAAGACAACCCCCAGGAATATAATAGCCAAATTGAAGAGCTTCCAACTAAAAGAAAACATTTTACAAGAAGCCAGAAAGAGAATACAGATATCAAGGAGCACCAATCAAGATCACACAGGATCTGGCAGCCTCCACACTACAAGACCACAAGGCTTGGAATATGATATTCAGAAAGGCAACAGAACTGGGTCTACAACCAAGGATCACCTACCCATCAAAACTAAGTATATGCTTCCAGGGGAAAGTTTGAGCATTCAACAAGATAGAAGATTTCCAAGTATTTGCACAGAAAAGACCAGGAGTAAATGGAAAGTTTGATATCCAACCACAAAAATCAAGACAAACATGAAAAGGTAAATAAGAAACAGAGAGGAAAGAAAGAAAACTCATACTTTTTAAATTTGCCTCTTTAAGGCCTTCAATAAGATCTAATTATCTGTATTCCTATGTGGAGAAATGCAATGTATAATTCTCTGTAGTGAACTCTATTCACTATTATAGTATTGACTATTATAGTAATTAGAAGAATTATTCATAGAAAGAGGTTGGAATACTAAATGGTCTAAGATGATATGGAGGGTGGGAAAGAGGGAGGTGAATAGTAGAGGACACCAAGAGAAACTTGAATGAATAAAAAATATAGGATATTCTATTATACACAAGAGGGCATGGGAAGGGTAAGGGATGAAACTATTATCAGAAGGAGAAGAAGAGAGCATTAAGAGGTAATATTGAAACCTTACTCTCAGTGTAATTAACCCTGAGAGGGAAGAGTAGCTTTATTCATTGGGATATAAAACTCTATCTAACCCTATTGAGAAAGTCAGAAGGGATAAACCAAGGGCAGCAGGGGAGTGGGGAGGTCATAAAAGTGAGGGGAGAAAAAGGGGGAGGGAATTCATTAGGCATTCAAAATAAAGAGGGGAATAATAAGGGAGGGGGTAGAAAGGGAAGTAAATCAAGGGAGGGGACAACGGTTACTGGCAGAAAGCAAACCACTGGCTTAAAAGGAAATAGTGTAAGAAGAAAGTGTAAAACTAAGAGAGGATACCAAAATGTCAGCGAATACACAACTGATAATTATAACTCCGAATGTGAATGTTATGAACTCTGCCATAAAACGGAAGCAAATAGAGTGGATTAGAAACCAAAATCCTACAATATGTTGTCTACAAGAGACACATATGAGGTGGGTAGACATACAAAGGTTTAAGGTCAAGGCAAGGGCTTGAACAAAATCTTTTGGGCTTCAAATGAGAAGAAGGAGGCAGGAGTGTCAATCATGATTTCTGACAAAGCCAAAGTAAAAATAGATATGATTAAAAAAGACAGGGAAGCTCATTACATCCTGATTAAAGGCAGTATAAACAATGAGGAAATAACACTGCTCAATATATATGCACCAAGTGGCATAGCATCCAAATTCATAAAGGAGAAACTGGCAGAGCTCAAGAAGGAAATAGATAGTAAAACCATA
>NC_058133.1:241899523-241917372 GCF_016433145.1 Gracilinanus agilis
AATTTATATCCTTGAGTGCTTATATTAACAAATTAGGGAGGGCAGAGATTAATGAATTGGACATGCAACTCAAAAAACTAGAAAGCAAGCAAATTAAAAATGCCCAGATGAAAACTAAATTAGAAATACTAAAAATCAAGGGAGAAATTAATAAAATCAAAAGTAAAAGAACTATTGAATTAATAAATAATACAAGAAGCTGGTATTTTGAAAAAACAGATAAAATAGACAAAGTACTGGTCAATCTAAAAAAAAAAGGAAAGAAGAAAACCAAATTGACAGTATCAAAGATGAAAAGGGAGACCTCACCTCTAATGAAGAGGAAATTAAGGCATTCATTAAAAACTTTTGCCCAATTATGTGGCAATAAATATATCAATCTAGGTGATATGGATGAATATTTACAAAAATATAAATTGCTTAGATTAATAGCAGAAGTAATAGAATACCTAAGTAGTCCCACATCAGAAAAAGTAATTGAACAAGCCATCAAAGAACTCCCTGAGAAAAAATCCCCAGGACCTGATGGATTCACAAGTGAATTCTATCAGACATTCTAAGAACAACTAATCCCAATACTATACAAACTATTTGATATAATAAGCAAAGAAGGAGTCCTACCAAATTTCTTTCATGACACAAATATGGTACTGATTCCAAAGCCAGGGAGATCAAAAACAGAGAAAGAAAACTAAAGACCAATCTCCCTAATGAACATAGATGCAAAAATCTCAAATAGAATACTAGCAAATAGAGTCCAGCAAGTGATCAAGAGGATTATACACTATGATCAGGTGGGATTCATACCAGGAATGGAAGGATGGTTCAATATTAGGAAAACCATTTACATAATTGACCATATCAACAGTCTAACAGACAAAAATCACATGATTGTCTCAATAGATGCTGAAAAGGCCTTTGACAAAATACAGCACCCATTCCTATTGAAAACCCTGGAAAGTGTAGGAATGGAAGGACCTTTCCTAAATAATAAACAGTGTATATCTAAAACTATGAACCAGCATCATATGCAATGGGGATAAATTAGAAGCCTTCCCAATAAGATCAGGAGTGAAACAAGGATTCCCAATTATCACCTTTGTTATTTAACATTGTACTAGAAACACTAGCAGTAGAAATTAGAGAAGCAAAAGAAATTGAAGCTATCAAAATAGGCAATGAGGAGACTAAGCTATCACTCTTTGCAGATGATATGATGGTCTACTTAAAAAATCCTTGAGAATCAACCAAGAAGCTTGTAGAAATAATCAACAACTTTAGCAAAGTTGCAGGATACAAAATAAATGCACATAAGTTATCAGCATTTCTATATATTTCCAACACATCACAACAGAAAGAGGTAGAAAGAGAACCACCATTTAAAACCACCTTAGACAATATAAAATACTTAGGAATCTATCTACCAAAACAAACACAGGAATTATACGAAAACAATTACAAAACACTTTCCAAACAATTAAAACTAGATCTAAACAATTGGAAAAACATTGATTGCTCGTGGGTAGGACGAGCTAACATAATAAAAATGACCATTCTACACATATTAATTTACCTATTTTGCACCATAGATATCAAACTACCAAAAAACTTTTTTACTGAATTATAAAAAATTATAACAAAGTTCATTTGGAATAACAAAAGATCAAGAATATTGTAGGAAAATATATGTAAGGTAATGGGGTCACCAGGGATATTACAGTAAATTAAGTGGTTTGTGGGAACACACTCTTGGATTTATGAGAAACTGGACCGGGTTGAAGAGACCAGAGTTTACTGGATTTCCACAGGAATGGCAGTTGATTTTAACTGTCACCCAGCTTCCACTAGACCAGAGTATAGTAACAGGCTAACAAGGTAAAAGGGACTTAACAGCTTTAATTATGTTAGACTAAAAGGTGGGAAAGGATTTCTATACTTAAAATCTAAAGGATAAAACCACAGGGCAATGGGAGGACTTATTCTACTCTTATCTAAGTGATCTAAACTAACAGGGCCCAAGGAGTTATAAATTGAGTCTCTGGGTTTCTTCCTCAGACCTGGAACCTGCCAGGCTTGAGTACAGGTAGGACTTTGTGGCTTTGGGATTCTCACTGCAATCCACTGATGATCTCTGGATGCCAGGAGTCAAGAGGATCTCAGGTACCAAGTAGAGAGGGTTCTGCTTGAAGCACTGTCCTCCAGTTTTCAAACTTCTCCTCCTCTCTTGGCTCTGTAGATTTGTCCTTTTGCTAGATGACACACCACACAGGATCCCAGGAGAAATCACGAAGCAGGGTGTCCTTTGCTCTGAGGTCTCCTAGGCTGGCAACAGTTTTGCCCACCACTCATGGAGTCCACACTCAGGGCACAGACAGACTTCCTCCTCCTTCATTCCAACCTGGAATTCCCAGCTCTAGCTCCTTCCTGCTAGGTACTTCCTAATCAATACATAATAAATACCTAATCTAATCTTCCTCACAACAATATCAAGGAAAATAAAAAAAATGTGAAGGAAGGTGGCCTAGCAGTACCAGATTTTAAACTATAATATAAAGCAGCGGTCATTAAAACGGTATGGTACTGGTGAAGAGACAGAAGGGAGCATCAGTGGAATAGAATTGGGGTAAGTGACATCAGCAAGACAGTGTATGATAAACCCAAAGAGCCCAGCTTTTGGGACAAAAATCCATTACTTGACAAAAACTGCTGGGAAATTTGGAAAGCAATATGGGAGAGATTAGGTTTAGATCAACATCTCACACCCTACACCAGTATAAATTCAGAATGGGTGAATGACCTGAACATTAAGAGGAAAACTATAAATAAATTAAGTGAACACAGAATAGTATACTTGTCAGATCTCTGGGAAAGGAAAGATTTTAATACCAAGCAAGAGTTAGAGAAAATTACAAAATTTAAAATAAATGCTTTTGGTTATACTAAATTAAAAAGCTTTTGTGCAAACAAAAACAATGCAGCCAAAATCAGAAGGGAAACAACAAATTGGGAAAAAAATCTTTATAACAAAAAACTCTGACAGGGTTCTAATTACTCAAATATACAAGGAGTTAAGTCAATTGTATAAATAATCAAGCCATTCCCCAATTGATAAATGGGCAAGGGACATGAATAGGCAATTTTCAGATAAAGAAATCAAAAAGTATCAATAAGCACATGAGAAAGTGCTCTAAATCTCTTAATAGTTAGAGATGCAAATCAAAACAACTCTGAGGTATCACCTCACACATAGCAGATTGGCTAAAATGATAGAAGTGGAGAGTAATGAATGTTGGAGGGGATGTGGCCAAATTGGAATATTAGTGCATTGCTGGTGGAGTTGTGAACTGATCCAACCATTCTGGATGGCAATTTGGAACTATGCTCAAAGGGTTATAAAAGAATGCCTGCCCTTTGATCCAGCCATACCATTGTTGGGTTTGTACCCCAAAGAGATCATAGATAAACAGACTTGTATGAATATATTTATAGCGGTGCTTTTTGTGGTGGCAAAAAACTGGAAAAGGAGGGTATGCCTTTCAGTTGGGGAATGGCTGAACAAATTGTGGTATTTGCTGGTTGTGTAAATAGAATTAACTCCAGCCCATTAATAGTCAAAAATCTACTCAACCTAGGCGTGCTAATGATGTCACTCTCACCTCCCTTAGTGGGGAGGGGAGACAAGTTACCCACACGTGACAATAAGTAACAAATCAAGAATAAGGGACTGCCCTTTGGGCAGTCCAAATCAATGTAGAGACTGTCATTTGTCCATTTGAATTAGAGGTGGAACACAGGAAGTGATGAAAGACACGATCTCTTTAAGTAAGTCAGTGAACTTCCTGTGGGGGGAGTTGCCGTCTTGAACTGGAAGAAGAAGCATCTCCTGAGACCACAGACAACTTACACTATATTGTCACGTGGGTAAGTTAGGCTGACTTCCTTGGCCTTGCTGGGCCAATTCTAAACTCTGCCTATCTGGCTGTTGGGCCTTGTGGCTTACAGCTTCATTTATTAAGCTTTATAACCTTCTTCTCTCTCTGTCCAGGCCTTTGGCCTGGACTAGCCTCTTCCTTTTTCTCTTTATTCCTACTTTTTACCTACCAGACTGTAAATAAACTTGCCTCAACCCGATGCTGACTTGGGTCTGATTTAATTACGGAATCAACCTAAATTGTTGATTCCTGGTGGCCACACATTTTAATATATATATCTATAAATACTTAAATTTTCCTTCTTACATGGTGATGGAATACTATTGTGCTCAAAGGAATAATAAACTGGAGGAATTCCATGTGAACTGGATAGAATTGATGCAGAGCGAAAGGAGCAGAGCCAGATGAACATTGTACACAGAGACCAATATACTAAAATAGAATGTAATGGACTTCTGTACTAGCAGCAATGTAATGATCCATAACAAATCTGAGGGACTTATGGAAAAGAACGCTACCCACATTCAGAGGAAGAACTACAGGAGTGGAAACAGAAGAAAAGCAACTGCTTGAACACATGGGTTGAGGTGGACATGATTGGGGATGTAGACTCGAAACTACCTCACCAATTTGGAAATAGGTCTTGATCGATGACACATGTTAAAACTAGTGGAAATGCGCATTGACTATGGGGTGGGGGAACGTCAGGGTTGAAGGGGAAAGTAAGAGCATGAATCATGTGACCATGTTAACTTTTCTAAAAAATAAATATCATTAAATGTTAAAAAAAATTCTAAGATAGAATGGTCATTTATTTCCCTTCAGGGTTTCATGTCCATCTCATCAGTATGTACCCTTATTAGTGAGAATCAATCCAAAATTCTCTTCTTGTTGGTTCCTCTACATCAAGGTTGAAATTAGCATTGAAGCAATTCAAGAAATTATTTGTTCTATCCTTAGCAGCACATATATTATATACAAACATAGAAGTCTACCATTATTACTAACAATATCCTGACTGCAAGTGCTTTACTAAAATCTATATACACTTTATCAAAAGCATCTTATTAAGTCTAGTAACTCTTTTCAAAAAAGAAAACGAGTATAGTCTACTACGACTTGATAATTTGAAATGCTGGCTCTTTGTGATCATTTCTTTTTTCTCTGTCTTAAAACATTTATTGATTTGATACCTTTTTTTGGGTGGTAATTATTTAAAACTAAACTTTGGTAGCTGTGAGGTTCTTATCAACTCCATAATTCAAAGTATTAACTATGGTTATTAACTTTGATTACTGATTAAATTTAACTATTCTCATGGTGAGTTGAACTAACCATTTTTTCTTTCTTTACATTATAGGCCAGGTAGGAGCATGTATTTGTCACCTTGGAAGAAAAACCATGCAGCAGACACCTCATAGACTTATGCATCTTTTTAAAAATGGTAGTAAACAGTGGATTACATTTCAACATCTTAATTTCCTCAAGCACATGGTAAGTTTAGAATAATATTCCAAATTTTTGTTAGTCTATTTAGAAATTTTAATTTTATTGCTTTGATGGTTTTTAATCTGAAATAAATCAGAATTTTCAATCACAGCATTAAAAGTATGGCCCTGAATTTACCAGTTCATTTTGAAACTTCTGTCATTAAGCTAAAATGAGGAAAATCTGAATTTCTTAGCATATCACTTGACCTCTTTGAAACTCAATTTCTATAATTATTAATGGGGCTAGTCATGCTGGCACTACCTACTTAAAAGCTTATTGGAAGTAAGGTACTTATTGAAACTTAAAGTGCTTTATTATGACAGAGACTCATTTTAAATCCAAAGTACAGAAAAAAGTCTATCTTAAATATCTGTACTTCTAATTACTTTAATTCAACAGGGGAAGCTAGATGATTTAGTGGATAGAGTAACTGGCCTGGAATCCAGAGGACCTGGGTTCAAATGTGATCTCACACATTTCCTAACTATGTGACTGTAGGCAAGTCACTTAACCTCGGTTGCATATCCTTTAATGTTCTTCTGCCTTGAAACCAATGCTTATGTTGATTCTAAGGCAGAAAGTAAGGCTTAAAAAAAAATTTGAATTCAAATATATTTATCAAATATCTACTAATACAAGGACCTATGTTAGATCCTGGGATTATAAAGATAAAAGTGAAAAATCATCTTAATCTCAAGGAACTTTTACATAGAATCAAAGATCATTAGGTTCAGAGAAGGAAAAGATCTCAGAGGACATGTAGTTCAACCTTGGCTTCCCCCCTACTCCACTCTACCCCACCCCACCCCCAACCCCTCCTCAGCCATTTGACAGATGAAGAAATTGCTAGACCTAGGAAGTTTGAGACCTGTCTAAGGTCACAAAGTAATAAATATGTGAGGCAGGATTTGAACCTAAGTCTTTCTACTCCAGGCTATGTATTTTTTCCACTGTCATTCATCTCAAAAAATATAACATATAAAGCAGATATTTGAGGAGAGAGAATACACTAAAAACTAGAGGGATTAATGATTTAGAATCCTATTTTTTAAAATTTCATTGAAAAATTTTTGAGTTTCAAATTCTCTTTCTCCCCTACCTATTGAGAAAGCAAGCAATATGACACCCATTATACATGTGCAGTCATGTAAAACATATTTTTATATTAGCTATGTCACCAAAAAGAAAAGCAAGGAAAATAAAATGAAAAAATTCTGTTTAAATCTCTACTTGGATTCCTTCAGTTCTCTCTTGAGATGCCATTTGTCATCATGAGTCCTTTAAAATTGTTGTGGATCATTGTATTGATCAGAGTAGCTAAGTTATTTGCTCATGATTACAATATTGTTACTTTGTGTAGTGTCTTTCTGGTTCTTCTCACTTCACTTTGTATCAATGCATATAAGTCTGTCCAGGTTTCTCTTCCCTTCATTATATTATAGAAGTATTATTATCACATAGGGGCAGCTAAGTGGCACAGTGGATAGAATGCTGGACCTAGAGCCAGAAAGACCCAAGTTCAAATCTGGCCTCTTGACAATTTACCAACCGTGTGACCCTCTTCAGATTACTTTGGCTTGTTTGCCTTAGTTTCTTTATAAAATAAGGTAGAGAAGGAAATAGCCAATCCCTCTAGTATCTTTGTCAAGAAAACCTCAGATGGAGTCACAAAGAATTAGACATAACTGAAACAACTGAAGAGCAACAACACATTTCATCATTGTCATATATCACAATTGACAGACATATTTTTGCACATATAAATCCTTTCCCATGAAATTGCATTTTTTAAGAAAGTGATATCTACCTTCTTAAAGTCAGTATTATATATGATACATATAATATTTTCATAACTGAATGGAGATAAGGGAAAAGTTGAGGAAAAAAGAGTTTGTGTCTTTAGTTTAATAAATATATGTATTTTACTTGCCATTTTATAGGTGAGAAGATGCTTTAAGTTCAGTGAGGCCAAGTAGTTTGTTCAAATCCAAAAAGCTAACAGGTCATGAACCCAAGATCTATTACTCCCAAAGTTATTGCTCTTTCCATTATATTTCTTGTCCAGATCCTCATCATTTCCCCCCTGAATTATAACAAGAATCTCCTTTATTGCCTCTTTTTCTCTATCTCAGTACACACAACTTTTTAGAATATTCTTTCAGACATGATTTTCACTATATCAGTTGCCCTTTTTAGATCCTATGATGACTCCTTTTGAGTCAACATGATACTAGATTCAGTCTAGCATTTATTCCTTCATGCTTAACTGCTGCATCTAGGTAAATGCAATACTTTGCCTTTGTTAAGAGAGATATAGTGTTTAGAATGAGGGCTGTGATAGTTCAACTGTTCTCTGTCCTGGTCATAGCACATTTGGAGTATTAATGTAGTTCTAGATGCCATGTTTCAGGAAAAATATTGATAAACTAGATCACACCTAGAGACTGGAGACATCATAGGATCATAGCTCTAGAGCAGAAAGGAAATTGAGAGGTCCAAATAACATGTCATATGTTTTTTGTCATTGATTTGAAGAACTTTTCCTTGGGGAGGAGATGTAGCATCAAGTATTTGAAAAATACTTAGAGGATTAGACTTTTTAGCTTTGCTTGAGAGGAGTAATAGTTGAAAACAGTGGAGAGACAGATTTTTAGTTCAGTGTATACAATTAAAATTCTCTACTAATAATTAGACCTATTCAAAAGCTCATGTGGAAGATATTGAATTATTCTTTTCCCTAAGTGGAAGTCTTCAAGCATAACTTGGATGACTTTTTCTGGGATATTATAGAGAGAATTTCTTTTAACAAATAGTTTGAACTGTACATGTCCTCTAAGACACGTTTTAACTTGTAAATTCTGTCTGATTATTGTCAGTAGGTCAAGAATGAAAAAAACAAGCCATTAAGCAAAGGGAATTAAGCAAAAGCCAAATTACTGAGCTAGAATTTGGAAAATCAAGATTGGGATCTGAGGTGAAATAATAGTCACACAAAAATGCATATTAAATAAATGGATAAAAATTTTTGTTATTAAAATAAAAGGAAATGCTCTTCATAATTTGTTCTAATTAAAATTTTAATTTTGGTTGCCTAAAATGACTACATTTGAAAGTATTTTTTGTGTTAGTTTTATACTAAAATACATTTTTCATTCAGTGTGTAATGAAGTTGAACAGAAACCTCAATCAGCAAGTAAAACCCAAGCCAGAGTCAAGTGCATCTTTGTTCCTTGAGAAAACATCTTCAAGTCAAGCCAAAACAGTTGTTCATAAAATCAGACCAATTTCACTCCCTAATTTGCCTTTGTCTACAATTCCAAATCAGAAGGAGTTGAAAGAGTTAGAAACTACGTCAATAGTTGAAAGCCTAGGAGGAATGGGGCCAGAATCCAAAGATGAAAAGCAATGGAAAGAGATGAAACTACATTTGGATGACTTACCAGGAATTTTAGCTCGGCTGTCCAAAATCAAACTTACAGGTACTCTTCTTATTTTTACTTATTTAGGTCATTTCTTTTTCATGTTCATCTCCAGTTATATGAAGAGCTAATTTTGCTTTACTATGTAACATTTATTAAAATTGGGACTCTTTTAGTATTATTTTTGTTTCTCATTGAACTTTATTATAAATCTGAGTATATTCTAAATTCTGTTTAATTTGATAGATTGCAAGGCTTCTTTCTAAAATTATATTATCTTCCCTTAAAAATGTCACTGTTTGCTCTTTAGTTTTACTTCTAGTTCAACTTTACATTAAAGAAGCATTTGAGGACAAAATGAGGTGACTCAGTGGATTGAGAGCCAGGTCTTGAAATGAGAGATACTTCCTAGCTAGTCTGATCCTGGGAAAGTCACTTAACTTCCATTGCCTACCCCATATCATTCTTCTGTCTTGGAACCAGCACACAGTATTGATTCTATAACAGAGGATAAGGGTTTTTTTTTTTTTTTTAAAGCATTTGATATAGAAACCTATTATATTTGAGCTTCTTTATAGTAGGGGTGAACAGCAGATCATTGTAAATAGATCACTTGCTACTGATTATCTTCAGTCTGTATCTTTGGGTCACTAAGTGTTGTCCTAGGTATGACAACTCATTAAGGGGCCTGTTTTGGTCTGGATATGCCCTGAGAGGTCTTTTCTGAATTTAACCTATAGTCTAAAAGACAATTGTTCACTTTCTATTCAGTGTCCCCTTTTTAGGTTCTAGTCCCAGATAAACTACATATGGGGGAAGAATAAAATGGAAAAAAGATGGAGTTTGAATCTAGGCATTTTGGGGGATAGAGTCGTAGAAAATGAGAACATCTGAGTAAGAATATGGCTGTTGTGAGGAAACAAATACATCTTGGG
The DNA here is from genome assembly GCF_016433145.1 of Gracilinanus agilis. Lineage (NCBI taxonomy): Eukaryota > Metazoa > Chordata > Mammalia > Didelphimorphia > Didelphidae > Gracilinanus > Gracilinanus agilis. The sequence continues at coordinate 241,909,301 of NC_058133.1, forward strand.
ATATGAGAAAATTTCTTCAAGTGCAATTGGCTTGAATGCAGTGGCAAAACTCAATAAACCAGTCAGGCACAACTTTTTGCCTTCTGTATGCTTAGAATGGGCTCCAGCTTATTTTGAAGAGAGCCGTTGACCTGATGGGTAATCAAGAAGCCAAAATTGTCAAGTGGTACAAGGATTATGAATATCAAGGCCCTGGCCAAGACATCAGAGAAGGCAGAAATTCACTTTTGAGAAAAAGACCATCATATCAATTTTTCATCCCATGAAAAGGGTACTGAAATAACTGATAGATATGACTGCTTAGTGATCTTCAAAAGATCCTGGAGGATTAAAGGACTAATGAAGTGATTTTTTTTTTTAAATGGGTGACATTCAAAACCTTTTTTAGCCTAGCCTCCTCCTACCTTTTCAGTCATCTTACATTTTACTCTCTACTAATTCACTCTTCATTCCAGTGACACTGGTCTTCTTCCTGTTCCACAGACAAGTGTTATGTAACATAATACAAGACATTCCATTTCTCAGCTCTGGGCACTTTTTCTCACTGACCCTACTCTTGGAACTTTCTCTCTTCTCTATTCTGACTACTGACATCCCTGGCTTCTCTTAAGTTACTGGAAATCTTCCCTGACACCTCTTAATTCTAGTGCCTCCCCTTTGTTAGTTATTTCCTATCTATTCTTTATTATTATTTAATTAAAATAAATACTATTATTTATTAAAGGTCAGCTATGTGTCACAGTGGATAGAGTGCTGGCCCTGAGTCAGAAAGACTCATTTTCCTGAATTCAAATCTGGTCTCAAGATATTTCCTGGCTCTGGGACCCTGGGCAAGTCACTTAACCCTATTTGCTTGAGTTTCCTTATCTGCAAAATGAGCTGGAGAACCTCAAAGGGGGTCACAAAGAGGGGTCATTTAGTAGACATTGTCTATTTTATCTTTTGTGAGATGTGATCTTTCTCTTTGTTTGGTTAAGACTTCTTTCTTAGCTATAATGGCTAAAACTGCCTAAATCTGTTAAACTCAAGATAAAGTTAATTGAATCATAAAGTTCCAAGCATGATCAATTAATTAATAAAATGATCTCAGCTTCTTTAACAAAGTTAAGATCCCAAGTGAGATTTTGGGGAGTCCAGAACAAAGACTAGGATTTCATAGATATGGAACAAGTTATAATTGGTTAAAAGAGCTTGAGATGGATGACAAAATCAATATGAATGGTTACAGAGTTGAGGTAGGAAGGACAATAAGATTGGTTGGAAATTGGGAACAAGAGGCTAGCAACATTATCCCCTCCTTCCTTCCTGTGACTAAGAAATACTCATTGTTTGATTCTACCTGAAAGGTTAAGATGTAGATAAGACTTCTTTGGATAACAAACCAGACAGACTTAAAGAATACTTTATGGTATGAAGATACAAAACCAAATTCCCTGGTGTCTATCTACTTCCTTCAAGAATAACATATTTCCTTGAGGCAGGAAAAGACAGTAAGTAACAAGAGAACTGGACATCTAAACTTAACTCATAAGGCAGCTGTGGAACTAAGTTCAGAGACAAAGAAACATAACTTAAGTAGTTGTAGAACAAAATGAATGGACTGTAAATTTGTTGTTATTATTTAGTCCTTTTTCAGTTATGCCTGATTTTCTGTGATCCCTTTTGGAGTTTATTTGGCAAAAATACTGGAATGGGTTGTCATTTCCTTCAACTCATTTTACAGATGAGGAAAGTGAAACAAACTGGATTAAGTGACTTGCCCAGGGACATACAGCTAGTAAGTATCTGAGGCTGGATTTGAACTCTGGTCTTCCTGATTCCAGGCTCAGCACTCTATCAACTGTACCACTTAGCTGCCTAATGATAAATGGGATCAATTAAAAGATGATACAGAATCAATTATTTTCATTATTCATTATTTTTCTTCCAAATAAAAATCTAATTATCTTTATATTTTTATATAATGTATATCCTGAAGTATATATCTTAATATGCCTGAGAAGCATCTCTTGTATGGGGAGAAGGAGAAGGAGAAGGGGAAGGGAAAAGATGAAGAGAGAAAAAAGTGAATAAAGGGAGAAAACCAACCCATCATCTCCCCGCCTCTGCCAAAAAGGAAAGGAAGTACAATATCTTCTCTCTTTTGGGGGAGCCCAGGTTGATCATAATAATTACACTAAATTTAGTTTAGGACTAGGTTTGTTGTTGTTCTTTCCACTTAACATTTTGAAGTTAGGATATTTTCCATATTCTGCTTCACTTTATATCAGTTTTAATATAAATCTTCCTTTTTTCTCTGTATCTTTCAATATTGTTTCTTAGGGCAGTGGAATATTCCAAAATATTTTTGTACCATTTAGTTATTCCCCAACTAAGGGGCATCTTCTTTGTTTCCAGTTTTATATGATCACAAAAAATTATGCTTTAAATATTGTGGTTTACATGAAATATTTCTTTCCATCTTTGACCACTTCAGAGTTAAATGCTTAGCAATGTGATCTGTTAAAGGGTGCATCAAAAGTTTTTTTAGTTTTTGTTCATAAATATTTTATCCGCCACATTCTTAAGTCTAGAGATAAATAAAATAAGCTCTGATTTTTTTTCTTTTGTTTTTTTTTTCCAAATAAATTTAGTTATTTTATTGAGTTCTGTAAAATACTCATTTGGCAATTGGATTAGGACAGCATTAAATGTATAAGTTAATTTTGGTAGGATTTTTATTTTTAAATATTTTTATTATATTTGATCAGCCTTATCATGAACATTGAAATTTCCTTCAGCTATTTAAGTTTTTCTTTATTTCTTTAAGGAGTATTTTGTAATTGAATCTATACAAATCTTTTGTGTGCTTTGGGAGATCAATCCCCAAATATTTTATGCATTTTCTAGTTCTTTAGAATGGAATTTCCTTTTCTATTATTTCTTCCTGTATTTATTATTATACAGAAGTGCTGTTAGGTTTTGAAGTTTTGTTTTAGTGTCTGCAACTTTCCTGGAACTATAAATTGCTGATTCTCTGAGGTTTTCCAAGTTAATCATTATATGTTTAGCAAACAGGGATATTTTATCTCTTTTCCTATCTTATTCTCTTTCATTTCTTTGTCTTGACTTATTGTTATTACTGGTTTTCCTAGAACCATATCAGGAAATATGGGGTGAATGGGTATCTTTAATTTATCCCATATTTTTTAAGAAGGATTCTAATATAGTCCCATTGTTTCTGATGCGTAGTTTTGGTTTCAGATAGATGCTTTTTATTTATTTTTTTTAACATTTAATAATTTTTTATTTTTTTAGAAAAGTTAACATGGTCACGTGATTCATGCTCTTACTTTCCCCTTCACTCCCCAGACTTCCCCCCACCCCTCACCCCTCTTCCCCATAGCTGATGCGCATTTCCACTGTTTTTTTTTCCCTTAACCCTTAACTTCTGTGTATTGGCTCTTTGGTGGAAGAGTGGTAAGGGTGGGCAATGGGGGTCAAGTGACTTGCCCAGGGTCACACAGCTGGGAAATGTCTGAGGCTGGATTTGAACCTAGGATCTCTAGGCCTGACTCTCAATCCACTGAGCTACCCAGCTGCCCCCTCCACTGGTTTTAACATGTGTCATTGATCAAGACCTATTTCCAAATTGTTGATAGTTTCATTGGTGTGTCTACATCCCCAATCATGTCCACCTCAACCCATGTATATTTGTGTAATTAGACCCCTGTCAGAGTTTTTTGTTATAAAGATTTTTTTCCCAATTTGTTGTTTCCCTTCTGATTTTGGTTGCATTGTTTTTGTTTGTACAAAAGCTTTTTAATTTAGTATAATCAAAATCATTTATTTTACATTTTGTAATTTTCTCTAACTCTTGCTTGGTTTTAAAATCTTTCCTTTCCCAGAGATCTGACAAGTATACTATTCTGTGTTCACTTAATTTATTTATAGTTTCCCTCTTTATATTCAAGTCATTCACCCATTCTGAACTTATCTTGGCATAGGGTGTGAGATGTTGATCTAAACCTAATCTCTCCCATATTGTTTCCCAATTTTCCCAGCAGTTTTTGTCAAATAGTGGATTTTTGTCCCAAAAGTTGGGCTCTGTCTTACTGATGTCTATTCCACTGATCCTCCCTTTTGGTTTTTGTGGTTGGATATTGAACTTTCCATTTAGTCCTGGTCTTTTCTGTGCAAATACTTGGAAATCTTCTATGTTGTTGAATGCCCATACTTTCTCCTGGAAGTATATAGTCAGTTTTGATGGGTAGGTCTCTTTCTGGCTTCTTTGTTCCTCTGGATTTGTTTTTATGTCTTCTTGAGGAGTCCTATATGTGTAGGTTAGGAGAGGTTAAGCAGCTGCTTTTTACTTTGCTGCCATCTTAACCCGGAAGCCTTTAGTTTTTAATAAGATTAATTATGTTGATTGTTTCCCTTGCACTGGGTTTTACATGTGTCATTGTAAAAATATTCTAGTACGGTGCCTTTTTCCTAATTTTTGAGTATAGCTTTTGATATTTGATACTAATTTCTTTAGAAGATTAGTAGAATTCTCCTCCATCAGAACTGTGATTGGTTTTCTTTGGTAGTTCCTTTAGAGCTAGATCTATTTCCTTTTCAGAGATTGAGTTATTTAAGATCTCTCTTTGGGTTATATAAGATTGAGTTATATAAGATCTATCTTCTGATAATTTGGATTTTTTATAGTTTTGAAGATATTTCTGTTTTGTGTTCATAGTTTAAACTATATTTGCATAATAAAATCTTATTTTTATTTCTTCTGGTTTTGATGCGATTTCACCTTGCTTACTTGCTATTTTGTTGATTTGATTTTCTGCTCTTTTAAAAAAAAAAACACATTAGCTAAGAGCTTATCAAAGAACCTGCTTTTAGTTTGTTGTTTTTATGGTGATTTAAAAAATTTCCAATGATCTAGTTCCCTTGTAATTTTTAACATCTCTTTTGTGCTTACTTTAGATTTGTTAATTTGTTTACATTCTAATTTTAAAAAATTTACATTTAGTTGCTCATTGATTCTTTTTCTATATTTTTAATAGGTTTGTAAGGATATAAATTTTCTTTTGAGGACTTCTTTGGTTCTACCCCAGAAATATTCAAATGTTGTTTTATCATTTTGATTCTCTTATGTAATTATTTTTTCCAATATTTGTTCTTTTACCCGCTTATTATTTAGGATTTAATTGTTGTCTTCATTTGTGTCCGTATCTTTTCTTTGTGCACTCAAAATCAATTTCTGCTTTTATTATGCTCTCTTCTATAAATGATGTATAGTGGTACCTTGATACACGAGCATCTTAAGTCACGAGCAATTTGAGATGCAAGCAGTCACGATCAGGATCTTTTGCTTTAAGTCACAAGCGGACATTTGAATCACAAGCTTCTGTCACCCTTCACTAGATAGCCTGCCGAACATTCAGTTTCACAAGTTACATGAGGCTATTTCATTTAGTTTAGTGTTTATCTGGCCATGCAAGCATCTATATTGAATTGCTTTTGCTTTCTTCTTTATTTTTGTCTCATCAGTTTTTTGGGCAAATTTCTTAGCTTTTAAACCATGGGTCCTGATAATGAAGGAATTAAAGGAGTTACAGTGGCAGCAGCATAGGGAGGTTTTCCAGAAAATTAGTGGGGAGAAGCCCAAGGTGGATGAGGTCATCATAATCAGTACAAGCGAGATTGAGGATTTGGGAAAAAAATTAAAGAGTTTATTGAAAAGACACACCCAGTACCAGATTTATGGTACACACACATACGAACACAAACACCCCCCACCCCCAATTCTGCTTTATAAAATATTCTACATCTGTTTATGGGATAGGGACTTTATTATTTGTACCTCAAATTTTTTCTTAAGATCTTTTCTGCAGGCTAAATCCAATATGCTTTCTGGAGTATATCTTCCCAATCTGAGAAGAACATGTAAAATGGATTTAAATTTAAAAGGTTTTGCACAAACAGAACCAATGCAAAATTAAAAGGGAAATAGAAAGCTGGATATTTTATACAAGTTTTTTTTTTAATAAAGGCCTCAATATTGAACTGAATCAAATGTATAAGAATATAACACATTTCCTAGTTGATAAATAGTCGGAATATGAACTAAACATTTTCAGATGAAGAATTTAAAGCAATCTATACTCATAAAAAATGTTTTCAAGTGACTCTTGATTACAGAAATGTTAATTAAAACAACCTCACATCTATCAGATTGGCTAATGTGACAAAAAAGAAAAATGACAAATGTTGGATGGGATGTGGGAAAATTGGAATACTAATGGATTATTGGTTGAGTGGAATGGAGCCAACCATTCTACAGAACAATTTGGAACTATTTTTAAAAGGCTATAAAATGGATGCAAATAGCAGAATTGATTTAAAGCCAGAATCCAACAATATCCTGTTTACAGGAAACACACTTGAAACAGACACACACAAGAGAGTAAAAAATAATGGGCTGGAGTAGAATTTATCATGCTTCAGCTAATGCAAAAAAAAAAAATGGAGGTAGCAAACATGATCTCAGTAAAAGCATAAAGAAAAGAGATAAGGAAGGAAATTATATTTTGCTAAAACATACCATAAAGTAGACCATAAAGTAATACCAATACAAAATATATGCACCCAATGGTGTGCTATCCAAATTCTTAAAGGAAAATTAAATGTTATAGGAGGAAATAATCAGTAAAATGTATACTGGTAGAGGGCCTGGAGACAGTGATTAATCTGATATAGGTTATATTTGTGCTTTTTCCATATTCATTGTATTGTGAAAGACACAGGGTGCATCTACTAATGAAATAAGTAAAGTGAAAAATGGTATGCTTTGATCTGTATTCAGACACTATCTGTTCTTTCTATGGAAGCAGGTAGCATTTTTTATCATAGGTGCCTTGGAATTGGCTTGGGTCCTTGTTAAAATTAAACAAATGAAGGCAAGGTAAGTGAGTGTATGATTTATATAGATTGTATAAAGCTAGAAAGCTAAATTGCAATTCTTTTTGCTTTGAAATACAACTTTTGAAATTTCATTTTTTACTAGGGCCTTTTTTCAGAGTGTGTCTCAGAATATACACTGTGTGCTGACAATAGCATTTTGTCATATGCAGACATTTCTCCATTACTTTAGCATAGGAGCTAAAATGAGTTCCAGTCAGGGGTCTTTCTTGGCCTCAAATCAGGTGGTCCAATCCTAGAGTTACTAAGACTGCCTCCCCAACAAGGCATTTCCTCTGAACTTTTTGCATAGTTTTAGTTGGATTGTTAGGCTTGCTATGCCTTTCGTTGAGACCCAAGGTCCTTTTGTTTTTATGACAAGCATCATCTATCATAGCTTAAGATAGCATTTTTTGTTAGGCCTGATTCTGTTAGCATCCAATTCTTGGTTCCATAAGCCAAAACAAATACTGACTTTTCCGTTACATATAAGTCAAATTTGTTTAATTTCTAAGTGTCCATGCAATTATACTGTTAAGGATTACGTTCTGTTATGGTGTAATATGCTAGGGTTTGGTATGTATTTTTTCTTCCTAATTAAATCTGCAATAAGTCTTTAGTGTAAAAATGTTTGTGCTTAATTTAAGTCTTGCTAAGTGTGCATCTGTTATGCTGTGCTATCTTCCAGTGGAATAAATGTGAGCTTAACTTTTGTCTAAGTACCAAGGTTTGGAAGTATAACATATGAAACAAATATGATCAGTTATAGAGATAATAGAAGGGGAAATACAATTTGAAAACTTACATTTGATACAGAAATAATTATACCCAATATCAGAATACAAAGCTGTACATCATTATGTTACATTTTTCAAGGTAGTTGAACCACAACAATAGTAATAGTTGGGCTGAGGTAATACGAAGGGTAAGATGGCCATTTATTGACATAAAATTGGATAAATTTTTTTGAGAAGTGGCTTAGTTAAGATTGATCAGTCTTAGGGAGGCTTGCCATCTCCAGGGATTATTCTGCTGTGTGAACTATTCTTTTTTTTTTTTTTTAACATTTATTAATATTCATTTTTAACATGGTTACATGATTCATGCTCCTCCTTTCCCCTTCAACCCCCCCCCCC